>NC_079534.1:4184395-4411895 GCF_003711565.1 Takifugu flavidus | reverse complement strand
TAATGCTGCTGCTACTGCTGCTGCTGCTGCTGCTAATGCTGCTGCTAATGCTGCTGCTAATGCTGCTGCTGCTAATGCTGCTGCTAATGCTGCTGCTGCTAATGCTGCTGCTAATGCTGCTAATGCTGCTGCTGCTAATGCTGCTGCTGCTAATGCTGCTGCTGCTAATGCTGCTGCTGCTGCTGCTAATGCTGCTGCTAATGCTGCTGCTGCTAATGCTGCTAATGCTGCTGCTGCTGCTGCTGCTAATGCTGCTGCTGCTGCTGCTGCTGCTAATGCTGCTGCTGCTAATGCTGCTGCTGCTAATGCTGCTGCTACTGCTGCTGCTAATGCTGCTGCTGCTAATGCTGCTGCTAATGCTGCTAATGCTGCTGCTACTGCTAATGCTGCTGCTGCTAATGCTGCTGCTGCTGCTGCTACTGCTGTTACTACTACTGCTGCTAATCCTGCTGCTAATGCTGCTGCTGCTGCAGATGTTTACCCTCAGAACAAGTCCATGCTCTGACTTGAAGTCAATCATTCCAGTAAAATTGCCAGTATAAATACTGTGTTTATCTAAGCAGCAGCTGGCTGGAGTCGCATGTTTACAACTACAAAAACCTTAAAAGGTGCATTTGTGTTAGTTTCCTGCAGATTTAACACCATATATAGTGTTTTTTGGGGGGAAATTGGAAATTTAAAGTAGCCTCAGCGGCTAATATGCTATCTCCATGCTAATCCTCTGAATTAGCTCAAAAATAAGAGGTCACATATTTTGAATATGCTGAAGATAAAAGTATAGAATCCTTCGCCTTCATCTTTAATTGGCAGCAACTCTCATTTCAGAAAATAAACGTGCATGTTCGTGCTCGACGCTTTTATAATCAGGCGAAACGTTCAGAACGCTGTAGAGCATCAGGTGAAACAACTCAAAGCGAGGAAATAGAAGTCTTGGTCGGTGGACACGCTTCCACAGCGAGGACGATCGATGGCTGTCAGACCTTGGGGACGATGAACAGACCTGAGCTGAGGTGATGTTGCCATAGAAACCAATAAAGCGGGCTACACGGGTAATGAACCTGACCGAGGCGTTTGTTACAGGAGGCCTAACGGAGCTTCTGACTGTTGACTTTAAACTCCAACAAAACTCATCAAACACTCATTTTTATTCGAGTCATCTTGAGAAATAAGAGAAGAGGCCTTTGTGCTCTGGGGGGGGGGGGGGGCTCAGGAACCCTCTCCAGGACTGTGGTGCCCCCCAGCGTGCCAAAACCTCTCCATCGAGGCCGCAGTTCTGGCGTGCCGACGCGTTACGCAACAGCCACAGACGAGGCGTGAATGGAAACTCCGGAGGCTCGGAGTGAGGAGCCTGACAGGTCGTCATGCCGGATCCTGGCGAGCTGCTTCCAGCTTAATCCGGACGTAAAAGCCCCCGTCTCTTTGTCTCACCATCATTCTTTGTCCCACTATCGGGCTGCGGCATCTCGCCACTTCTACGTGGCCTCAGCTTCACCTCGCTCATATTCTCCCTGTTCATTCTTTCCTCCCCCGTCACTCATCCTCCTCCTCCTTTTGGAAGAGAGGTTAGAAATGATGGATTCCATTTTTTCCATTTCCATTTCCCCCTGGTGAGGTGTTCAGGGCATGTCCCTCCGGTAGGAGACCCCCGGGAAGACCCAGGACACGTTGGAGAGTCATAAGTCTGGGCTTCTCTTCTTAGGCTGCTGCCCCCGCGACCTGACCCGGATAAGCGGTAGAGGATGGATGGATGGACTCCATTTGATATTTTCCTGTTTCCTAAACTAGTGTCCCGTCCCTCGTCCCCGTCCCTCCCTGTTCCCAGTCCCATCCCGTTCCCTGTCCCTCCCCGTTCCCCGTCCCTCCACGTTCCCAGTCCCCCCAGCCCTCCGTCCCTCCCCGTTCCCCTTCCCTTGTCCCCGTCCCTCCCCGTTCCCCGTCCCCCCAGCCCTCCGTCCCTCCCCGTTCCCCTTCCCTTGTCCCAGTCCCTCCCCGTTCCCCGTCCCCCCAGCCCTCTGTCCCTCCCCGTTCCCCGTCTCTCCAGCCCTCCGGCCCTCCGTCCCTCCCCGTTCCCCGTCCCCCCAGCCCTCTGTCCCTCCCCGTTCCCCGTCCCTCCAGCCCTCCCCGTTCCCCGTCCCTCCAGCCCTCCGTCCCTCCCTGTTCCCCGTCCCTTCCCGTTCCCCGTCCCTCCAGCCCTCCGTCCCTCCCCGTTCCCCGTCCCTCCCCGTTCCCCTTCCCTCCCCGTTCCCTGTCCCTCCAGCCCTCCGTCCCTCCCCATTCCCCGTCCCTCCCCGTTCCCCGTCCCTCCAGCCCTCCGTCCCTCCCCGTTCCCCGTCCCTTGTCCCCGTCCCTCCCCATTCCCCGTCCCTTGTCCCTGTCCCTCCCCGTTCCCCGTCCCTCCAGCCCTCCGTCCCTCCGTCCCTCCCCGTTCCCCGGCCCTCCGGCCCTCCGGCCCTCCGTCCCTCCCCGTTCCCCGTCCCTCCCCGTTCCCCGTCCCTCCAGCCCTCCGTCCCTCCGTCCCTCCCCGTTCCCCGTCCCTCCAGCCCTCCGTCCCTCCGTCCCTCCCCGTTCCCCGGCCCTCCCCGTCCCTCCGGCCCTCCGGCTCCTGCTCCCTCTCTGCTTACTCAGCTCAAAGTGTGGATCCCTGGTCTGGACCAGAGAAACCTCCCTGCATTCCTGTGGCAGCAACTCAAAAGGAACATTTTAGTGAAAAAGAAAAACAGAAAAACAGACATGCTGTCCTAATGAGATCAAGATGGATTATGAGCTCCACTCCGCAGAGCTGCCACGGCCGCCGTGCGCCCGCCTGCCGTTTTATAAAATGTAAAAGGGCAACTTTTAATCTCATTTCCTCCCTCATGGAAGGGCATAATAAGTAACCATGTTAGCCATCAGGCCTGAGAGCTTCTGTGCATTACTGACAGTGAGAAATGATCCGTGTGAAATTCAAGCCATCACTTATATCTCCAAAGAGACACACGCTCACGTGCACGCATCCGCTTGTGCGCGCTTTGAGGAAGAAACAGAGGAAATGTGGAGGATGAAAGTGGTGGGACCCACCACGCCAGAGCAGGGCCACCAGTAGAGAATGCTGGTGGGAGGTGACGCCGCCCAGCAGACGCTGTCAGTCGATCCTGTTAGTTAGACAAAATTAGCCTTTAACCATCACTTTGTGGGGGTGTGGCCAGATTTTAATCAGGAAATGTTGCGTTTGATTGACAGCTGTGGAGCCCTGCAGTTAGCCGCTAGCAGTGGTGAGATGTGGTGTCAGAGGAACATTCCCGCGTATCTGCAGTGGTTTGGGGCCCTCTTGCTCTTCAGGACCAGACCAGGGCTGCGCCCTCTGTCGCCCCCGCTGGTGACCCCCCGTCACTGCTGGCCCCCCGTCACTGCTGGCCCCCCGTCACTGCTGGCCCCCCGTCACTGCTGGCTTCATTTAAGAGGTGAAATAATGACGACTTCTGTTCGATAATCTGCTTCTTTTTTTTTAGCTCCTCAATCTTCTGCCGTTCTGCTCCGTGTCCGACGTCCTGGGAGAAAACCCGGATGTCAGCAGATAAAAGCGTGGCTACAGACAGAGGTCAGTTATGAGAGGAGACAGAGGACAGCGAGCAGGTAATCAAGACTAAACAGGTCCAACACGGCTTAATTACAGCAGCAGGAACACGTCTGATGTCAGGAATCGAGCGTTTGATGGCTTATTGATACAAGACTGAAGCGCACGTGAACACACACCCAAAATATATCCACACACCCACACACACCGAGGAGGTTTCTCTCTCACGTCCTGCAGACATGCCTGTTCATGTAGGGGGTGTCGTTATTAACAGCCCACATTAATAACAATACCGCAGGGCTCCCACTGTCTCCCCAACATAATTATATTATCCATCATGCCGCCGACACACGTGCAAACATGGCTGCAGAGTCTCGCGGGGACGCTCGTCCACCAGCTTCACCGTAGATAATGTTTAATTATGCTAATTCGATTGAAATCATTCTGAAGTGAATGACAACAAGCTCGGCTAATAAATATTTATAAGAGGGAGTTAAGAAGTTAATTGTGCTCCATGACCGGTCGGAGGGAGGAAAGTTTGGCCGTGCAGGGACGGCTGGACGGGGATTGCTGTGTTTCAGGTCACGTTTACGTCACGTCTTCAGCTATTTCGCGGTGGTTGTATTTGGTGGTGAAGTGTTTTAGAGCTGTTTGTTTGTGAGTTCCTCTCGATCTGGGCCTGTCTCACGTGTTATTTTCAGCGGATAATTATCGGATCTATTTCCTCCGGCCTCAGCGCTTCTCCTTCCTCCCTCCTGTAAACGCTCAGTATGCGTTCCTACTCGCCACGCTGACGCTGGCAGGTCTAAAATTATGTCTGCTGTTGCAACAGGGTGCAGCCGACGTGGGCCCGTCTCCCAGCGCACGTGTGGCCCCACGTGCCTTTTTGGGCACATCTGCCTGACTCAGAGTTCCCCCCAGTGTGGCGGCAAGTCCAGCAACCAACCGGCGGCGCGGCGTGACTCATCAGGGTGTGTGAGCGAGCGTTTGGAGCGTTTGAGCGTCCCCATTCATCCAGGACAATAACAGCGAGCTCAGCCAGCAGAGGCTTCCAGCCCAAACTCATCCGTCCTGACGACTGTTTACAGAGCGGCGGCGGCTCTCGGGCCAGCCCGCAGCACGGGCTAGTCCCCGCTCGCCACCCCCACCGTGAGCGCATCACAGGTGTGAGATTAAAGCGCAAATCAACAATCTTTGTGGGGACCCAAAGCTAAAAAAAAAAAGTGGTTTTTTTTCTTCCCTGAGGAAACTCCATGTTGAAATGAGCTCATTTGTTTTTAACCTGCAGAGCAAATGGAAAGAAGAGAAGAAGGTTTTCCTTCCCTTCCGTCCCCAGGAGTCCGATTTGGTCTCTTCGCTGGGTTTCGCACAGTTGCACCTGTGGATTAAATGTTGGCGCCTCATTTTGACCTGAATAAGAAGGTCTGAGGTGTTTAATCCTTTGGACCCCCCCAGCTGAAGGCTGATCCACCAAACCCACCACTGGCTAATCTTACCTCCAGCACCACCAGCATGGCGGCGGGGCCCCGGAGGACCCTCCTCGGTGCCCAGGCGTCGCCACCGTGGTGTCACTCTGTTTATTTCGCTCACGCAGGTATCAAACACGCAACCTTCTGAGAGGTTCTTGTGGTTCTGAGCGGAGCTGGAGCGGCAGGTTTGGTTTTAGATCAGATGTGAAATATTTGGATATCGGGAAGTGCTGACGCGGAAAACAAGTGCACGAATCTCCGTCCCAAACCAAAATGGTTCTGGTGCTGGATCTTATGGCAGCTTCTCAAACCCTCTAACTTATCAGAGTTCCACTGACATATTTATTGGATTAGGCTCTGACTTCTGCTTGGACCAGTCAGCTAATGCTAGCCCGACACCAGACACGGGTCCCTAATTTATTAAGCCCGTCTCAAACTATCAAACTTGGACCTCCACGTTGGATCACACTTTCTGCCTGAGTCATTTCCACTGTGTGGAAACATTTGGTCTTTGAGTCATTTCCATCTCTGCCTCTTTGGTTTGGCTCCTTCCCCACATGTGTTTCAGAGAGTTGCATCAAAGTCGGCGGTTTGAAACACTCACAGCATCTAAAATGAGACGGAACTCTTTAAATCTGGGATTTGGACCATTGCTGCTGTTGGAACGTTCCAGTCAATGCACAGAAATGCCTCAAAGAGGGCTGCTTCCTGCTGCCGCTTCCTGCTGCCGCTTCCTGTTTCCACTTCCTGCTGCCGCTTCCTGTTTCCACTTCCTGCTGCCATTTCTTGCTGCCACTTCCTGCTACCACTTCCTGCTACCACTTCTTGCTGCCACTTCCTGCTGCCCTTCCTGCTGCCACTTCCTGTCACAAACACAGACGTTCATTGTCCATTTCACACAAAACAACAGCAATAATAATCATAATAATAATGTGAGGAGTTTTCTGCATCAACTTCATGTGAGGTTCCGTTCAGAACAATATATAAAACAACTCCTGAAATGATGTATTGAAATCCTTCCCTCATCGGTTCCCGGACGTTTGCATCTGATATTGTTGGTTCTCCATGCTGAGCAACCTTTGCTCCGTAGCATCAGAGCATCAGAAGCATCAGAGCATCAGAAGCATCAGAGCATCGTGCTGTCACAGCAGAGCGACTCTGGTGGCTCCGACACGTCGAAATCACTGGTCAGGACTTTAATACCGCCCCGTCAGAAGGAAGAGGTGAGCCCCCGGGGCTCCATCGGGGGTCACAGAGGGCAGAATAAAGGGATTACAGTCATAACTAGCATGAGGATACGCGAGGCCACTTATGTAATTGTAGCTTATATCAATCAATAAACTCTCGACCTGGGAAATGAGCCCAGCATTAAACTGGGACGCTGCTCTTTACGCCTGCTGTGAGAGCTGAAATGAAAACCAGCATGAGCGCGCGTGTGTGTGTGTGTGTGAGAGAGGTGGGGGGGTCATGTATATGTTCCCTGTAGTGACTGATGGGACCGCGCACGAGGCTGGGGGGGCTCCAGTTAATATATATTTGTCCAAACACGATAAAAGAGCAAGTTCCTTAATGAGCGTTGCAGCGAGTCACGTGAGCCCTGATTTCATTAGAGATGCTGCAGCCCACAGTGAGAACAGCTGATTATATTAGCCGTTAGCAGCTGGATACTTTATTAGGATGCTGAATTATGCTCCCCCTCCAGGAACACCATGCTCAGGAGGACCAGGAGGAAGCCAAATGGAAAATCAGCGAGATGATCAGAGCTTGTCCGGGTTGAGCTGCGTCCACCTGGAACTCTTCGTTTGACTCTTGTTGTCAGTAGAAAGAAGAAGTTGTTTCTTTTAACGAGGGCTCGCTTGAAAATGAGCTAATAAATGGTGATTTAGTTGAGAAAAGCTTTCGGAATGTTCCATTATGTCTCTTCTTGTCTCTTGTGGTGCTGATGTTGCCGCTCTGGCGGTTGCTTTGGAGAGAGACCCGTCAGAGAGGACCTGACTGACTGGGATGGAAACCAGGAAACCAGTTCAGAGACTGGAGACCAGGTCTGCTGGTGTCAGACTGGTGCCGTTCAAGATTGGCAGACTTGTTTTCAGTCATTAATGCTGATCAGAGCGAGGTTTTCCAGACCTGGAATCCAGGGAAAGTTTGATACTCCAGTTTCCTGGACCTCTTAATGTGTGTGTGTGTGTGTGTGTGTGTGTGTGTGTGCGTGTGTGTGTCTGTGTGTGTGTGTGTGTGTGTGCGTGTGTGTGTCTGTGTGTGTGTGTGTGTGTGTGTGTGTGTGTGTGTGTGTGTGTGTGGTGTGTGTGTGTGTGTGTGTGTCTGTGTGTGTGTGTGTCTGTGTGTGTGTGTGTGTCTGTGTGTGTGTGTGTCTGTGTGTCTGTGTGTCTGTGTGTGTGTGTGTGTGTGTGTGTGTGTGTGTGTGTGTGTGTGTGTGTGTGTGTGTGTTGGATTGACAGGTTTCTCTCCAGATGCAGCCGATCCCTGTGAATCTGTGGCTTCAGAAGCTGATGGAAATGTCATGAGTCTGAAATGTCAAACGTGCAGATAAATGTTGCAGGAACTCTTTACTCTTCTTTAAAGGCTGTTTGAAGAAAAAAAATCCTGAGCTCCTGAGACCGAAGCGCCTCCACTGCCCCCTGGTGGCGGGCTCCAGACCTGCCCCCCGTCCGCTGTTGCTAATTATTGCAGAGAAAGAACGTAAAATCCCCCAGAATGCACCTCTCAGGACGTTGGTGAGGTCATCCCCAACAGCTCTGCTGGTTATCATCCACCAATGTTCATGTCAGTTAATCTGTCTCATGTAGACATACAGATTCCGGGGTTCTCCTCCCTCCGTGACCTGTTGATGTTCTCGGTTCTCCCTGGAACGTCTCCTCCTGCTTCCATGATCGTCCACGTCGTCATAAACGCAGCGTCACAATGGAGCTGACGGCAGCTCATGTTGGTGGAGGAAGCTCCCGGGTTCAAGATTTAGATCAAATTCTCCAAACAAGCCAGGAGGAAAGGGTGGAAAGGTCAGCAGAGAGGGGCCGGTCCAGCGAGAACTCCTCCACGTCTCCATAGGTCAGCGTGTGTTTGTGCAAAAGGTCAGAAATGTACGCCGTTTCCCCCCCAGCTCTCCGCTCCCTCTTCAGGTCTCCGTGACACCTTCAGATGGGATTTATCAGATGTCGCAGTCATAAAGTGCTGCTGAGTTCAAACTTCTCGTCGCTCTGAGTCGCTTCTGAGCGTTCCGGCCCGTAATGATCCGACCAGCACGTTAAGGATGAGCGGAGAGAGATGAGCATTTTAATTAGTCTTTTTGAATTGTGTTGACTTCAGCCCATCAGAAAGACATTAATGACGGGCTGACTGAACCCAGAGGAGGCAAAAATGTCTGTTCTCTGTTAAAGGGGCATCAATGAGCCCTAATCCAGCAGATTCTCAGTGTAGCATAAATTAGATTAAAGCGGCTGCATTAGCCTCTTCAATTTACATCGGTTTTTAACACATAAAGGCCTAAAACCTTAATTCTAATGTGCAATTAAGACACATTAGCATGTGACACCTAGCGGAGCGGTTCAATTGCCAGCACGGCTATTAAATTATATTGCAGTGAGAGGGAGCGGAAACATTTGAGTTCATTATGGCCACAGTTATCTGCACCGAGCGACATCATGGACCTATAAAAACCTGGCCGAAAGGAAATGTTTTCATGTTTGAACGCCTCTGAACGTGCAGCCATTGTGGCAGTTCGGCCTCGGTCTGCAGGCTGATAGCATTCAGAGCGCCTGTGCTCGGAGGCACCGTTCAGGCTCCGTCTCACACAGGGGAAAAAAAGAGAGAAACACTCAAAATTCATGGACGTGTTCACAGAGTCTCCTTCCAGCCACAGTGGGACGCTGGACGGCGTCCAGAACCTCCACAGTTGGTGTTAATATGCAGTTAAATAAACACTCGTGCGTTAAAGTTTCCCAGGAAAATTAAAATCACCGCTGCTGCTGCTGTAATTTGAGGTGTGATGGTAATTTGAGAGTCTCGGGCTGTGGAGACGTGCGAGTCACTGCAAAGGTTATTACACAGCCTGAGGGTCCGGTTGTGTCGGGGCGCCCCCTGCTGGAGCTCCGCGGCGGTGCTTTTACAGCAGCAATCCTTAATCAGGGCTTCATGAACGTATTAAAACTCACGCCAGCAGACTGTCGGTCATCTGTCCACGTGATCTTTGACACCTGTGACCCCAGGGCCTCAGACCAGTTCCTGTGTTGGTGGGGGACCAGCTGGGTTCGGAGGTGTGGCTGATCAGACGTGATTGTCTGCACCTGGAGACTCAGGTTATATAGAGAGGTCCACTCTCACCTGGGTTCCACACCGTTTGGGGCGGGGCTGTTCTTTTTATCTGCTCTGTTCTGTGGGCAGAAGGTTCTGATGGAGCGTCTCTCTGGGTTTTGCTGTGGGGCTGCAGGTAAAATGGTTGCACCCGAGCTTCTGAACAGGTTTCAAGGTTAAGAGTTGAGGGTTGAGTCACGGAAAAAAACCTCTTCTACTTCAAGAGAAGAGCTAATGAAGCCCTGTGAGGTCTGGACTGGCTGCTCCTCTTCAGAACCCTTCAATCAGGGTATCATCTGAACGAGCTGCTCCCATTTAAATGCAGGTTTATTCAGCAGCCGAATCACTGGGATCAACTGGGGAAAAAACAAACTGTAATAACTCAGAAACTTTAATTAGCAATCTATTTTGTTCATCTGCTGGTACAATGAGGAGCAGCCAGTGGGAGGACTGGACAGATTTTTAGGAGTACTGTGGTCCCGAAGCCCCGAAAATATGAAAAGACCTGAAGGGTCGTCGCCAAACAAAGGGAAAGGTTAACAGCGCCCCCTGTCGGCAGGACGGCAGCACCACACCCTGAGCTGCAGCTTCGCGCTGATGCTGATGACGGAAGTAAAAGATGTCCAGACTTTCACGCATGGCTTAGGAGTCTGCTCTTAAAATACCATCGGGTTGGGCTCTTTTTCGCTTTCGGCAGTTTTTGGTCATTTCACTTTAGGAGTTGTACAAGCGTATTGGATCAGAACTGGTAGTACTCACAACCTCCGACAGGGGGCAGCAGCCGACCAGAACAGAACTGGGAGAGGAATAAAACAGGATGGAGACACTGGTGGAGCAGGGGACCCCTGGAGGCCCTGTTTGGGATGCTGGTCTGGGGGTCTCTGGTAGGCTGCATCCTGGGGTGAAACCACAGAAGCTCTGCCTGTGTGTGCCAACCAAATCTAATCCTTCACACACACACACACACAACACACACACACACACACACATGCACGGGCAGTAAATCAGATGTCCAGCGTGGATATTTTGAGCCGGAGCTGGTGCAGATGTGCTTGAGTGGACTTCAGGTCGCTCTTTATGTTTTCTGGAGCCTTCCATCATGGGTTTGAATGTGCGTCTCCTGTAACTCTGCCGTGACCCTCCGCCCGACCCCGCTGGTCTGTCCCTCAGGGACTCTGCAGAGAAGGTGGAGCTGCAATTGTGGCGTTTCACTCCACCAAACGTCTGCTGCCTGATTAAAAACTAGCCTTGGTGCCCGTCCAGCGCGGCTGTCGTGCTGCGCCGCTGCGGCCGGCGGCCGCCGCTCCTCCGCCGCCGTCGCCCCGGCGTTTTGACCTGGGCCTCCGTCCAGTTGCTGCTGCGGTCTGGCTGATAATTACAGGGGGAGAGGTCAGAGGTCGGCGTGATCGGGGAGGGAGAAGACCTCCAGAAGGCTGCACAGCTGCTCTGCTGATGCTTCAGCGTTGCTTTCCATTAGAAGGAAGCTGAAAGGATCCAAATGATCCCAGTTAGATCTCAAAGTTCTCCGCAGATTCTCCATTTAAGCTCATTCTTCTTCTTCTGTGCTTCTTCTGCGTAGGAAGGCTGATTTGAATCCCGTTCGGGGTCAGGGGTCAGAGGTCGGGGGTGGAGTGAAGCTTGTGCTGGTGTCGGTGATCATGTCTGGAGATGGAGCTCGATTCTTCTCAACGATGGGGAAGAACTCTGCAGCTGGGCCTCGTGTGCAGCTCCTGGATGAGGAAACAGATCGTGAAGTCCATCCAGCTGCTTGGATGAGACGTATTTACCTTTAAACGCATTAATGAGCCTTTTCCCTTCATTAGAGTTGAAATTTGAAAAAGCTAACCTTTTGATTCCAAAGCGACTCCCCAATTTTTTCCCAACACGGATCCAACGTGGAACCGGCCGACCTCAATTAGGAAGTTATAATTAGGCTGACAGTCGAGTCCTGTAATTGCTAACCAGTCGCACGCCTTCGAACTTCTGCCAAACACAAAGGAGATTTGTCCTCCCCTTGATTTTGTTTACAGTCTGGCCGTGCGTTTCCCAGCTCATTTCGCCGGGTGTTTACTCAGCTAACCAGCCCTGACGGAAAACCAAAGCCCAGCACAACAACCTCTGCCAGCCTGCAATATTCAACATCTCATGTGGTTTCAGACGCGGCGCAGCTAGCCGCTGGCGGCTGCGCCGCGCTAGGCTACAGCAGGCCCATGAAATGACTATGTGCCTGCGAGCACGTATAATTAGAAAATGTTCCAGTCGTTTGCGATCGCTCTGCCCTCTGCGGAGTGTTATTAAAGACTCATTTTGCCTGTTTGTGCCCCTGAAATGGATCCCATGTGGTATTTGTTTGCTTTGGCTTCATGGCTGCTGTGGACGACACCGAAAGGCTCCGTCGAACCGTTAGCCTGAGGATTAGCTCTCCTGTGTCGGCGTTCAGAGGAATTCACAGGCTCCTGATGGGAAACTAAGCAATCGACACTTGTGTGCACGACCAGGAAGGAGCTGAATCCGAAAAATAAGACCAAAATAACCAAACGGTTGTCTGGACTCGACCTCTGTCCTCGCAACAGCTCAGAGTGATGTCAAGCACGGTAATTACAGAGGTGGGGACACTTTAAAAGGTCACGGAATAAATTACAGAGGCCACATTTGAACATGCGATCACGACGGGTTCCCCTTAACGGCGAAAGGTCGGAGTTAAGACAAAGACTTTGAAAATCCAGCGTTCTTTACTTCTGGCACCCGAACCGAATGAGGAGGGCTTCAGTACTGCCTGTACCCGCCACCAGGGGGCGGTGCGAGCGGGGCTTCCTAACTGATGGTGACCTTATCTTTCGAGTTGATCTAAATAGGTCACATGATTCCCAAAGAAACAAGTGGTGGACGTTGCCGATGACTGGAAATATCTGCGAATGATATAAGGTTTGAAATCCGGCCCCTCTGCTCGTAAACGTGTCACTTTTCCGTCGGCGTTTTGCGAAGCCTCAGCGTGACCCCCGGCGCGGCCCGCCGCTCTGACATTTACACACCCCGTGTGGCTGTCAGCGGCCACAGCTTAATCCAGGAGGTGATAATGGAGGCTGCAGTTCTCAGGCTGTGAAAGGAATCACCATAAAGTGTTTCCCTCCTGGGCCCAGAAAGCTGGCGGGCACGCATCCCGCCGGCCCCCCTCCTCTTCAATGTGTTCACCAGAGCAATCTGTCTTTCATTAACTCACACACACACTTGTTTATGATGGAATAACCCTGGAAGTGAGGTGTCGCCCTGGATACGGGAGAGCAGGCGCGGCTAAATTGAGCTGTGACCCTTCGTGATGCGGCATCGGTGATCATTTATGATGAGATCTCATGATTAATTATGGATTAGACCTGATATGTGCGCTTTCAAATGTGGGGAGGGCGCCCACTAGAGGGCGCTGTGTGTCAATCTAAAATCCTGTTTAAAACGCTCATTTATTTTAAAATGGGATCATTTTTAATTTCACTGACGCTGAGGAACCTGGGTCGGTTCTGAGAATCCGAATCAAACACACAGACAAGGGCTACGGCTGGTTCCTCACCCTTAGATTAGGGCAGAACCAGTTTAACCAGTGGCTGGACTGGAACATGGAGGTCAGGCGTCGCTCTAAGTTGATATTTTACAAAAATTCTAAAGTTTTTGCTGAAGTACATCAAAACTGGTGGTTTGAACCCAAAGAAAAGGTTCTAAAACGAGCCTGAACAACATGGACGGTAGTTCTGACCCAGCCTGGCAGCGAGAGCCACCAGTTAGTCACCAGTTGGCACCATGACTGGAGCTGGAGTCCAGCTGGATCCTCTGGAGGTGCTGATGGAGGTGCTGGTGCTGTCCCAGTGGGTTGGATCATCCTGGACATTGTCTCAGACCTGCTGCACGTTGGAGGAGCCAAATTTAGATGAGACAGCCGAGCTCATCCAGGAAGTGATGTCATACCACTGACATTGATGAAGGGGGGCTAACACTTAGCAGCGTGCTCGCTAACGATGGGATGTAGCTTTGATGTGTTATTGTGGTTTTAGGTTTGCTGGACCTCTGTGTGACCCAGGAGACGTCTTTAATCAGCCCCTGATGGCAGGAGGACAGAGATGGACGCTGATGGACAAAGATGTTCCTGTCTTTATGTGAGGGGCAACAGACGCTTTAAACCGGTCAAACTGGTGGTGACATGTGTGAAGGGAGCGATCCAGTAGATCCCCCAGCACTGACAGTCGAGCTTTCACTTCTAATCGGATCACTCGATGGGAATCAATGAAGACTGGATAAGGTCAAAGGTCACCCGCACGGGCCACACAAGCGGCGTCGGTATCTCCCTGAAAAAAGACGGTCACACAGATCCAGCAGTAAACACACACACACACACGCACACACACTTGAGCCGCAGCAGCAGCTGCTGGGACCATATATTGTGTGTGTGTGTGTGTGTCTGTGTGTGTGTGTCCACGCTGCTCTCCACATTTCTCCCATTTCCCAATATTAGTGCGGAGCGGAAAGTCCATCTGTTAATAATGCACTCAGCAAATGAGCGGCCGCCACCGCTCGACATCCAATACGCAGGAAATGCGAACAGCTGCTGTTTGCTGAAGAGGTGCTTTCAGCACGCCAACGTGTCGGGGGGGGGGGGCTCCTTCCTCCCAGTCTGCTCTCGTAATATTAAGCCGTCTGTTGCTGTGGCTGGATACACACATGTGCGCGCGCACACACACATGGAGGAGAACATGCAGGAATCCAGGCACATGCGGACATACGGTCCTCACAGGACGGGATCGATTCAAAGCTCAAACTCTCTCCTTAGCATTAGCATTAGCATCGCAGCCTCCGCCAGAGCTTCAGGCCGGACGCCATCGGCCCAAACCTGAGGCTGCTGAGCGAGCCCGGGTCTGAGGCGCTGCCTCGCCTGCAGCAAGAATTCTATTTCTGTTTTAGTCTCCTCTCAGAGGTGTCGACACTGGGAGGTGTTGATTATTAGCTGCTAGCGGGCATCTGAAATTACAGTCCGAGACGTCAAAAGGATATCGTCTTCGTGGCCGCAGAAGAAGGAATTCCAGCGCGATCTCTGAGACCCACGTCGGGTCAGCGGGGGAGCACAAGTGGGCGAGGGTTCAGAAGGTTTTACATCCCAATTATTCAGGGAAGAAATTAAAAATCTGCTACATTTAGACCCTCACACACCCGAGCGGCTGATCCACTCGTTTGTGGTTTGTGGTGAACTGGTGCAGCTCTCTCACACGAGGAAAAAAGTTTGGACAATAAGTCCGACGTGCACGCCGACCAGCACGTTCTTCACAGGGAATTATCACCAAAGCGTCTTTGTGGAAGACGAGGAAAAGCAAACGGCAACAGCAAAGTTCAGAAGCAGAAACGCGGCTTATTTCAGGGTCATAGAAACTCTCCAGTAGGAATATTTCAAAAAGATGAAAGGGCAGAGAGTTGCTTCGCATAAAAAGGGAGAAAAACAAATGAATTTTCATATTTGCCTGTTTTAAGTCAAAGAGCAGAACGGCCAGGGTGGAAGTAGCAAGTGTTGGAGTCCAACAACAGAGAGCTAACATGCTAATGTGAAGCTCTGATGTCTACATGCACGTTTAAGCTTTGAGAAGAGTCGTTTAACGGAGTGTTGGCTTTATATACAGGTGACCATCATGCAACATCTGTAATTTAGCCCATTTGAAAAGTAAAATCCAACAGTGTCACATGATCACATGATTGTGATGAACTGATTGGCTGGTGGCCCACAGGTGAGGAGAGTGATGAGGGAAAGAGAGGTGGAGGATAAACTGGAAACAAACAGGATAAACTGCAGACAGAAGCAAACTCTGACCCCCAAAAGTTCATTAAATCACGTGTTTGGACATCTGAAGCTAGCTCGCCGTTAGCTCGACGTTAGCGCTACAGCTGCAGCATTTAAACCGACTTCCAGGGCAACGAGTGGCAAACATAAACTGAAGAGGACGACACAGCTGGGCAGTCGGTCGCTCAGTAAATATCAGTAAATCCACAAACTGAAGAGCACAAACACAGGAGAGAGCAGAGGAACCTGGAAGTCCGGCTCCCATCAGCTGGAGGAGCCCAGCTCCCCTTCTGGCTCCGTCCTCACACTAAAGCTCCCCACAGCTGCCCTGGTGAAGAGCACCACGCTGTGTAGCGCGCACGTGCACGTGTAGCACTGGCTCAGGATAAATCCTCCTGAGTGTTTAGACCTTCACATGCACAAGTCTCCCCAGTCCTGAGATTAATGGCTGTTTGGATTGTGGTCACACATCAGCAGGATCTGTCAGCGCCGTCAATGATAAACGAATCTGTCCAGTCTCCTCTGGGATTCCCCCACCGCGCGTGTGTGTGTGTGTGTGTGTGTGTGGTGTGTGTGGTGTGTGGTGTGTGGTGTGTGTGTGTGGTGTGTGTGTGTGTGGTGTGTGTGTGTGTGTGTGTGTGTGTGTGTGTGAGATCTCTATGCGTTGGGCTGCGCCATGGCACCACTCAGCGACCTGGCACCCGCCTTCGTGGCCCCGGTGCCAGCAGCTCTGTGATCTGCCAGGAAGGAAACGATCGTTTAACCTGAGCGAACACTCGTCTCGGAGGTCGGAACACTCGTCTCGGAGGTCGGAACACTCGTCTCGGAGGTCCCGGCTGTGTGTGTCCGGCTCGCGTGTTTCCTGTAGGCATGAATGTTCATCTTGTGTTCGAGGATTTCCTTCAGGTGCTCCTTCACATGTGTGGTTAAGTGTTTCCTAATATACTAGAGTTCATCAGTGCGTGTGTGTGTGTGTGTGTGTGTGTGTGTGTGTGTGTGTGTGTGTGACTCAGGAAGGGGATCAGTGGGGGAATTACTGGATTCCTCACATAAATCTGATGTCACGTCTCTTTTGGAAGAGGGGATTCATTGGCCTTGTGAGATGCGGCGGTCACACACAGGAAGAGGAACACACACACAGGAAGGGGTGGGGGAGGGGAGGGGAGGGGAGGGGAGGGGAGGAGAGGGGAGGGGAGGGGAGGGGAGGGGAGGAGAGGGGAGGGGAGGGGAGGGGAGGGGAGGGGAGGGGGCATATAAGGATGCATTCATTCGCCTCCTGACTCTTGGAATTTTCATCTCAGGGGGATTTCAGCGTGGAGGTGGAACTCTGCTGTGTGAGCGTCTCTGATATCGGCGAAGTCGTTAATTTAATGGGTTTGTGCCGTAAGCAACAAGGCCGCCATCACCACGGCGACCTGGGAGCGGGAGGCATGACGAGGGGGTTCCAGCAGACTTCCCACTCTAAATCCGCTGTGCAGGGGAGTCGTGTAACGCAGCCGGGAAGCGGAGCGGACTCCCCTGATGGACGTGAGCTCCATCGTCCCCCGTCAGACGACGCCCATTGTGTCCAGTCCCAGCGCAGCCTCTGATACTGGTGATATTGGTGATACTGGTGATACTGGGGGCAGGTGGAACAATGGCAGCAGAAAGTGCTGCATGAAAGCGATCCGGAGCCCCAACAGGAGCTTCCTTGTCCTCCTCTGTGTTTACATGCTGGCTTCCTGTGTCCCGGTTAATCAGCAGATCTGGGTGTCTGCCGGCTGCAGCGCTGGGAGAAGGTCTAGACTAAACTCCTGGAGGAGGGAGCAATAACAAACCCCGTCCTGGAGCTGCTCCTTATCAGGCAGCATTCGGGGGAAATGGCTCCTTCTTCAGTCCCAACAGGGATGTGGGAGCAGGTTCCTGCAGCTATCGTCTCCTCGCTGGTTCCCCGCCGAGCGGCAGATGTTTAGGGAGTCTCCTGCATCTCCGAGTGCTCCTGGCTGGAGGAAGAGCTTCCATCGTGCTGCAGATGCCAGAGCTGATTAGGTGGCATGGAGGTCAGGGCGTGTGTGTGCCTGCCGTGTGGCATCTCTCTCCTTCGCCTTTGTTTCTTCCCCTTTGTCCGACCGTGTAAAGATCCCGATAAAGATCTTCCATCATTCCGCTCTGTGTTTACTTGAGATGGGGGGTGAGGACTTCTGGGAGGTGTTTTATCTTCCCGACGAAGCGTTGGGAGATGAAGGCCGTTGCTACCGTGCTGACCAGCTTTACTCTACAAAAGGTTGGACAGTTTGATCCATGAAACTATAAAAATGGGTGATTTCAATGTTAATGTTCCAGGCTGCAGCTCCACAGCTTCCAGATCTCCGCTGGATGATCCCTGATGTCTGAAGCCCGTTTCAGCCTGAAGCCACTCCACTGAAGCTGCTGCATCGATGAGACCTTCTGGCCGACGGCGTCTCAGGTCCATCACACACAGTAAAAGGATGCTTTGGTGGCGTCATGACGACGAGGATTTCATGGTTGACAAAGATTTCAGCCTGTTTCAGCCTGTTTCAGCCCGTTTCAGCCTGTTTCAGCCTGTTACAGCTCCACTGATTCAGCCTGTTTCAGCTCCACTGTTTCAGCCTGTTTCAGCCCGTTTCAGCTGCACTGTTTCAGCCCATTTCAGCTCCACTGTTTCAGCCCGTTTCAGCTCCACTGTTTCAGCCCGTTTCAGCCTGTTTCAGCCCATTTCAGCCTGTTTCAGCTCCACTGTTTCAGCCCGTTTCAGCCTGTTTCAGCCTGTTTCAGCCTGTTTCAGCCCGTTTCAGCCCGTTTCAGCTCCACTGTTTCAGCCTGTTTCAGCTCCACTGTTTCAGCCTGTTTCAGCCCGTTTCAGCTCCACTGTTTCAGCCCGTTTCAGCCTGTTTCAGCTCCACTGTTTCAGCTCCACTGTTTCAGCCTGTTTCAGCCCGTTTCAGCTCCACTGTTTCAGCCTGTTTCAGCCTGTTTCAGCTCCACTGTTTCAGCCCATTTCAGCCTGTTTCAGCCCATTTCAGCCCGTTTCAGCCTGTTTCAGCCTGTTTCAGCTCCACTGTTTCAGCCTGTTTCAGCTCCACTGTTTCAGCCCGTTTCAGCTCCACTCCACCAGCAGCCTCGACTTTCACCTTCTAAAACTCCTCATTTGATTCTCACGCACTTTTGACCTGGCAACGACCCCTGGAAGACACATTTGTCCCGTTTTCCTTTCCGGTGCCGCTCCGCTGCTTTTCCTTGCCTGCCGTTGCCTGGGAGGGCGGCAGCAGCCACAGAGGATGATGGGATGTCACCTACTGATATGTGAACATGCACATTTGGTTCATTCATAAGAGAAGAAGGTCCCTAAACGCACCGACAGAAACGAAATGCTTCATCTTCCACGATTTCGTTCCTGCCTTCTGATTGGACGACAGCGACGCTCCCGTTTCAGACGGCTCCCAAACAAACTGAGCCTTTTCCTTCCCTCTGGTGAAGACCAGCCTCACCAGGACGCGTCTCTGACAACCCTCCGAGCCTCGTGAGCCTCCCTGCACACACGCCGATGCTGCTTCCTCCCGCGGCGCCGTCGGCTCCGCTGGCGTCCTGTTTATCTCCCAGCAGAACCTGTTGCAGCCTCACTAATTGCCGTGTGATGGTGCCAAGCTCTGGAGCGACAGATGTTTCAGCTGGATGGCGGCTCATGGAGATCAGCTCGGAACCATCCATGGCCGGGTCCTCTGGAGGGCTCCGGCTTGGTGAGGAGCACGTTTCTGCCGGCGGATCAGTGTTATCAGCCGGCACAGATCCTGGTGAATCTGGAGGCTCCTCGTTCATATCACCGGTTTGTTATTGACACATTTTGGACGCAGTGGAAGCAAATTAGCCGTTTTTCCTTCGGCGAGTTTTAATTACACTCATCGAGCGTCTGAGGAAACAAAGAGGCTTCGTTTCCAGAGAGACAGGAAGGAAATCTGGCAGCAAACGTATCTGAAGGTCTGCTTTCATTAACATTTTCACCTTCGTGCTCACAGCAGCGCCGAATCTGTTGTGTTTGTGTGGCCGAACACGCCGGAACCGAATGTTTCAGGAGATTTGTGGATGTTCTTTTACTCTCCATCTCTGGAGGAAATGATTGATTTCAGTTTTCTGCCTTCTTCAATGACCAGGAAACGTGACCACCACCTTTACTGGGATCAGTTTTATTACATTTCCAATCTGATACCAACTTGAATTCTAAAAAGGGGGCAAAACTGTCCTTTAAGCCTCTCCTGAAGTGGATTTGTTAGCATTTGTAATCGCTGCGCTGAGGAGAGACCCGGCTGAAAGACCCACATCTGTGGCCTTTTCTTAGGTGGCCCGTTCCAGTCCTCCTCATTAGCCCCGGCTATTATCAGCCCCGGTGCTCCAGGTGACGAAGGAGCCACACACACGACACTCCAACCCTCCGGCTTCAATGGCTGTCAAAGCTCCACGCGGCCAGCACGTATGCTAATCACCCCAGAGAATACAGCCAATTGATTCTAATTGGTTCTCTTCCAGTGGTGGGGAAGCAGCCGAGGGGTGAGTCTGAATGGAGGGGGTCTAATCCAGCGCACAATGAGGCACATGGGACTGTGTCTTTTGCAAATTTGTGGCCAGAATAAGCCCTAAAGCCCCGGTTTCTCTTCTGGAAGGGGGCTTATTCTGGAGTGGCCTGAGCGTCCCGGATAACTGACGCGCCGCCTTCCTCTTGGAGCGAGGACGCATTCATTAATTAGGCTTTGCTGAAGGAGACGTTGCCAGCAGGAGGATATTTTAAGTTCAACCATCCGTTTGTCTTCGGTGCGGTTGTTTGACGGTCAACATGCCGGCGGCGGCGGCGGCGTTCGGCTGAAACCGCGACTTTAAAAAGCGTTTAAGTCCCGTTTGTCTGAAGCTGCGACGCCTAAAACAGCCGAGCTTGTGGTCGAGCCGCTGCAGGTACTCGTTAGAAAAGGCTGCAGCTCATCTGTATGATTAAAAGCTTAAATTACGCTGTCACATGACACGCCGCCGCTTCCTGGAAGCCGGCAGTGGGAATCTGTGGCCATTCCCAGGATGTGCCGGTCTCTCTGGGTTGAAATGAAGAATTTCCCATCGCGTTTGTTTCCCAAGTGTGCGTTGTGGTTTCCGTGGCGACCATGGGTGTGCTCGATGAGGCGGGAATCTTGCGTGACCTTTGGCGATCCCGGCTGCACCTCGCCACCGTTGCTACAGTTCTGGTTCAGCGTCACTCGGAGGTTCTGGCAGCAGATAACAACACTGGTTCCCAGTCAGTGATGGGATGGAAACAGGGAACGTTCCTTTAACCAGTCCTGCAGCTCCAGCGGCCCCCGCAGATGTTATCCCGACACACTGGGACCCATAATGGCCTCATTGAGTCCAGGAGACAGAGAAGCCCTGACCTCTCCCAGTCCGCCCATTGTCAGGGGCGTATTATGGTCCAGGTTCCTGGTCACATTGGAAGCCACAGTATTGGTTTTCAGTGGAGGCCTGGGTTCAGCGGTGCAGGTGCCCCTCAGATCTGGTTTCATGGCCTTTTATGCGAAGCGCTTGCCATCTGCTTGATCTCCAGCAGGTCTGTGAATAGAATCTTCAGCTCAACTTTCAGATTTGAGCGTGTAAATGTGTGAGAGAGGGAGGGGGCTCAAAATCAGGGACTAGTTCTCGCTGCAGGAGGAGGGAGATCTGGCGAACCTTCTCGCCGTGCACCTGAAGACAGACCCGGGATGACAACAGTCTCAGCCGCTCCTCCAGTCAGGAGACAGAAGAAGCTTCTGGAGGAAGATCAAGCAAGTTGAAAGCGTCCCGGCGATGTGCCGGAGCGCCGGGGGGGCGCGCCGGATGCCAATCCGGCTGTTTAGTCGCGCTCTTCCTGCTGTCAGCGGCTTGTGTTTCCAGAGTGACGCCTCACGCCGAGGGAGCAGCCAAGTGATCGACGCCGTCTCTGTGAACCACGTGCACGTACAGAACGTGTACAGGTGTTGGCGGAGTCTCAGGAAAAGTTTGAGCCAGAGGACGTTCGGCGACGCGTCTGACAAAACGCCAAACTTTGTGTTGACGTAAAAGCGGCATTTTCTGATGGCTGACACGGAAAGATCCGCGAATAAAAGCACTTTTCTGACGCCGATGAGCGGCAGCAGGTGTGCGCTGAGGACAGGTGATGGCCACGCCCACTGGAAACCCGAGCCTTGGCCCTCATTGTACAGACAAAACAGGAATGATGCATGCTGGGTAGGAAACCTTGAATCGGCGGCGTGACGCGACCACAAAAGGACCAAACGTCCGACTGTTGACGGGAACGCCGGGACTCGTCAACTCCTTCGAAAACAGCTTTTACGATTTCACGCCTGTGCACGTGGAAAAAAAGAGTGCACGGAGGTCAGCAATTAGCCGCTTTCCTCCCTCCGGTGTGGGTCCGTGCGCGGAGACGCTGCAGCTGAAGCGTGAACCTGCTGCCTGCAGACATTCTGCAGTTGTGTGTCACATTTCGGCTCGTGTTACAGTCCGAGCGCGCCGCCTCGTAGCAACCGCGTGTTTTCCACCCGCCACCGTAATGGAGATGGCACAAAGCTGCTGAAAATACATACGTGTGAAAAACCTCCGCGCTGATGGCTTTTACAGTAGCGCCGGTAGGACACCCTGGAACGGGAAGGTAGCGTGGGAACGCCACATGGAAGTTGCATTTTCAGCCTGAGGAGAAACAGCCTGTCAGCTCTGGAATGTTAATGCAAAAACAAGTGTTAGCATCAAGGCTGCGTCTGCCCGGAGAGCGCGGCGAGCGCGGCGAGCCCGGTCGCTGCCAGAGACACAAATCAGACGTGTTTGTGACGCGTCGCCTCGCGCCTCCCTTGAATCCAGACAGGAAGGTCGGAGCTCAGCGAGCGTTTGCTCAGTTCCCACCTGGGAACGCTTCACCGCCGACCGCAAATTCCTCATTTCAGCATCTCGCCGGGCGCCAGAGCCGCGGCTGCCGGTGATGAATGCGCAGCAAAGCCCCTCCGGTGGTTCGGCGGACGCTGACAAGTCTGTCCCGTTAGGAGCCCGTTTGGAATGATTTCCCTCATCTTGGTTCTTTTTCCTGTCTTTACTGCGACACAGACGCTTCCTAACCATAAAACTAAGAACAAAGATGGCGGGTTGATCAGATATCTAAAGATAGCTGCTGGGGCCCCACGTGTCCCCCGGCATGGATCAGTTTGCAGCAACATTTGGCGCGGTCTGTCCAGCCAGTGGGACCAGTCCTCGTCCCCCAGTCCCCCAGTGATAGTGCCGGAGCGCCGCGCTGGTGTTAATGCCGTCCACCAGCCTGCGTGACTCCTCCAGGATTCAGCCGGCATCAGCTGAGCCTGCGCGGCGCGCACGGACGCTATTTAAATGCGCACGTCTTCAGTTTCAGCTGGCGCGCGGCTCCCTGGTGTTACATGAGCAACGCAATAGTTGAATCTGTTTGTCCTCTCCCGTTTTCGTCGTCATAGAAATTCCCCGTGCTGGGAGAAGCTGCTGCTTTCAGGCCTCATGGTGGAGCCTTTCCACCTTCCCTCGCCGCCATGCTAGCGCGCGTGCAGCTAGCTGACGAGCAAATCACATTTAGAGCGGAACGGCGGTGGAATTAATGGAGTTTTACATCAAAATTGGCCAGAAACGTAGACATTTGGGAAGAAAACCTTCCCGGTTTCCAACAGGTTGTATTGAATCTTTTCCCCCGCTAGCTGACAGCGGCTTAATTGATGATGCGTCTGTGAAGCGGCTCCCTTCGTTAGCAGCTTTTACGCTCTAAAAACATGAAACTGGGAGCTGTCAGCAGCACAGATGCAGCTTGTTACTGCTCAGCCAGGACCGGGACCACCTGCCATCGGCCCGCTTGACTCTTCTTCTCCCTCCACACATGGATCCACTGCAAACGCCTCCTCATCTGTCCCGGCCCCGGAAAAACTACGCTGATCTAATAATAAGGCCCCCCCCCCCAGCTCACAGTTTCAGTCAAATGCCGTTTCCAAGTTAATCCATCCTCAGCAAATACCAGCGCAGAGTCGGCGGGCTCGTCCCAGCTGTTTAACCGTTGACAAAGAGAAGATTGTTAATGCATTCTTTATCAGATTGAACTCAGAGATGTGCGGCGATTAAAGCGGGAGGGGGCACAAACAGCTGAGGAAACAAGCCGAGCCGCAACACTGGCGACTCCACCAGGAACTCTGCGCGCAACTGAGGCGGCTGGAAGGTGGAGAAACAGCACTTTTCAGGTTTGAAATCAGAATAACAGCAGCAGGGAGTGAAGTTATTTAATTATTCCTGACATGAATGTGGGGGGGTGAGCTGGAAAAGGACAGCAGCTGCTCTGTGAGCTCTTTATTCTGGATGGAAATAGACAGATTCCTGCTGTTCTGCTGTGCAATTAAACCAGGAATGTAATCTGAGTTCATTTTAGCAGGAGAGTGTTGCAGCAGATGCTGGATGCTAAATCTATAAAACTGTCTTTTCGTGTGTGTGTGTGTGTGTGTGTGTGTGTGTGTGTGTGTGTGTGTGTGTGTGTGTGTGTGTGTGTGTGTGTTTGGGTGGGTGGCTGATGAACTGATGTAACACACAAGAGCCTGATTCAGTATTTGGCAAACACGGTTAAGGTCAAGGTCGTCACCAATGTCCATTTCTATTTTTTTGCCTTTACTAAGGAAATTCCCATTTTTTAGCTGAATCTGTACTTGGAGCTTTGATTTAACCCAGACTGTGTTCACAGGCCTGGAACAGCTGCGCCCAAACTCCACCATCACGCTGATGACCTGAAGGGTCTGGGCTCCAGCCTCCGTCTGCTGGTCTTCAGGTGCTCGGACGCACCTCTCGTCTCTGTGACGCGCCGCTGCTCAACACTGTCACGCGCTGCGGCTAATGGATGCTAGCCAAAACACTGAGAAGGGTTGATAGCGTCTGTTTGCACAAGCGCGCCTAAATGGACTCCAAGAAGTGGACGTTCTTGAGTGTAAACGGAAGACGAGTGCTGGTGGAGAGCTGGACGGCACCACTAAAAGCTTCTAGTGCAAACTCCATGAAGAGGATGATAAAAGGTGGCGTTCAGGGCCGAAGCCCTCAGCTAGCGCTAATGCGCGGTGGCCGGCTACTACAGATCAGGTGGATCGCCGTTGCTGACTTGGTTAAAGTGGGAGGACTTTTGTGTGAAATGTTCACCGAGCGATCAACAAATGATGGGGAAACGTCACAAACGGCTCCCACTCTGGAACCTTCTCCCACAGGTCAGAGGTCAAACAGCAGAGGATATTCAGGGAGAATAATGCAGTTATGACCCACTTTGACCACGTGACGACCAGCTTAAAAAGACCCCTCCGGCTCTTATTTCCTGAAACTTTGTACGATGTGCAACAGGAATCCCGTCCTCTTGGAATGGGGCCCGTCTACGCCACCCACATCGGCCCACTACCCCGCAGTTGCCCTTCTGACTCCTGCTGACCCCTATTTGTCGGGTCACACACCATCTGGACCATCGGGCCGGTGCTGCTCTCCACTCCATCAATGCCAGACTGTTGGGACCCTGAACACATCGCCCACCTCTGATCGCTGCGGCTCCGTTGAGACCATCTGAGGACGCTGCTATTCTGGTTCTGTGAAATATCCCAGGTGGGTCTGGGAATGACCTCCGGCTGTCAGGAGGTCATGAGACGTGATGACACGTCTCTGTCCTGGTGTCCTTTCTCAGCGTCTGTGGCAAACGGTCCTTGAGGTTCCCCGGGTTCCTCTGTGTTGGTCTCTGCTGCAGATATCGATGCTAACGTCAGTAAAGGTCGTGCGCGGGTCACTTTATTAACGAGCCGCTGTCCGTTTAACGCGTCTACGTCCCACATTAACCTCATTAAACTGGACCTTCCTCTGTTTACGGACGGTAATTCTCTTGGATCACGTGGTTCCGCCGTGTTTTCCTGCTCCCTCTCCTCCTCTCACATACTTGTCATTCTCTCATGGGGAGTCCAGAACTTCCTTCTTGGTTCCTCTCCAGGCGACTCATCGTTTACTGGACCTGATGTGTTCAGTTAAACCAATCAAAGCCTCATTCATTCTTCCAGAGCAGCCAGTTCATTTCCAGCCACTAGCTGGGATCAGTTGTAACGGAAAACCGTGCTTACATCCCCCCGCCGGGGCAGCGGCTTTAAAGAGAACTGGCCAGTAAAATGTTTACGTTGGACGTGGAACGGACGCCGATATGAACCCCCCCCCCCGCCTGCCTCACGGCTCCCGTCAGGCCGCTGATGTTTATTGGCAAACAAGGGAAGGAGCCGATATATTGAATTTTCTTCTGGAATTCCTCCTTGAATCCACCTCCAGGCCGCCGCCGCGGCGCTGACGAGCGCCCGAGCGTGTCAAGATATCGGCTCTGGAGCCGTTTGATTAAGATTCTTCCAACGGAAAAAAGGTTTTTCTCATTCACGCCGGCGCCGCAACAGGAAAATATACTTGTGAGCCCGGCAGGAAGATGGACGGTGTCAGAACCCTTTTAACGGTGCCTAAAAACGGATATTTGGCACCAAGCCAACGTCCACAACAAAGGTTGTGGTTTCTGAAACCTCCGACCAGCAAAGACGAGTCCAGGAGAGGTACGAGGGGCGGATTCTGGGTCAGAACCGGCTGAGATCTTCCGCTGAACGGCTCTCGCTCTCCTCTGGGAACGATGCTAATGCTAACCGGTGCCGCGTGATCGATTCTTTCAGTGGAACCGACAGAGCGGCACAGACGGGAGACGACGTTCCCACCTCGACCGCATCGATCCGAGAGCAGATGGCATCAAGTCTTATGATCGTTAGCCTGTAACCGGGCCGCCAAACCCGACCAGAACCAAACGGATGAAAAAAAAATCACCGTATTGGCTGAAATAAAGGATGTTTCAAAGGGAAGGACGGACGGCGTTTCCGGAAGTGAAGGGGGGGCGATGATGGAGGAAGACGGATGATGGTGTCGGTCCAGAGGAAGGTTTCCGGTCGGCCGTCCATCAGAACCCGCTCCAGCGGCGGTCACTATTCCAGACCTGGCCTGGTCCGATGTCAGAGGTTGACGCCTCTTTGTGGCTTCTGGACTCACTCAATCTTTCAGTTTTGGCTAATAAAGATTCATTTGTGGTCTTTGCGGGAACCAACGGAGCAATTCGGATCAAACTTTTCCGCTCCAAGCTCATAACGAGCGTCCGAAGGCTCGACTGCCAGAAAAACGTCAACAGGTTGTTTTAACACGGGCCTGACCTCTACTTTCCCAGGAAAACATTATCCCTCGAAATTAGCAGCACATTTTTATATTTCCATCTCCGAATGACAGCATCTCCCTGAGCGTTTGAGTCTGCCACGAAGAACCACAAGAACCGGGACCCGAGGAACACGAATTCACTCTAGTCGGAAAGAAAAACAGGAACGTGATGCCACGACCTGTCGGACTGGAAGTGAAGGAACGCGTGCGAACGGGTCATTTCCTGTTACAAACAGGAAATGAACTGAAACAAGAGCCGATATTACGGATATTACAGGACGACACGGTGACAGTCAGGTTCCGACGGGAAACGGTGACGGAAGTCGGAGCCGGACCTCTTGAGTCCGGGCAGGGAGGGACGACGGGGGGAGAACGTGAGACGGATGGAGGAAGCGGAACGCTCCACCTTCCAGCCATTATGCAACCAGCCAACAATTCACGACCCGTCAAATGCAGAAGAACCCCCCCACCCCACCCCCACTTACCACCTTTACACTGCGAGAGGCAATTTCCTGTGTGGCGCTGGCGAGCAGCACCGGGCCAGTAATTGGACCTCGGCGCTCTTGTTAAAAGCGCAGCTGTCGATCGCGGAGCGCCGAGTGTGAATTCCTGTGTCGTGGTGCAAGAGGGGAGCTGTGGTCACATGTGCCAGCGTGCTCCGGTCCAGGGCGGAGCCCAAGCCCGCGGAGGATTCTCACGCACACGTGCGAACCGGTGCGACGCTGCCTTCCACCCACACAGGAACCAGAACCTTTTAGGGCAGGAAGCGTCCAGGGGTCTCGCTCCGACGGGGGGGTGTGGCTAACGTGGCCTCATTGTTGGGGAACAGCAAACTTTTGTGCTTGTTTGTAGCCGTGAACGGAAGTTTCCTGTTGCGGTTTGACGCGCGTCACTGCTCACAGATCCGGGACGCGCGTCCATCTGTGTCCCCCTCAAAGCGTCTCCTGCTTCTGACGCGTTGACGCTTCCACACATCCGTGAATCCCCACCAGGATGCAAACGCGCATTCTTCCGCTCCCCGAGACTCAAACCCAAAAAGGTC
Source organism: Takifugu flavidus (assembly GCF_003711565.1). Classification (NCBI taxonomy): domain Eukaryota; kingdom Metazoa; phylum Chordata; class Actinopteri; order Tetraodontiformes; family Tetraodontidae; genus Takifugu; species Takifugu flavidus. Next base: position 4,384,476 of record NC_079534.1, on the reverse strand, counting down.
CGAGTGTTGAAAGCGTCAGTGCATCTCCGAGCCGTCAGCTCTGCCGCGGGGACCAGGGCGGAGCCTGACTGAAGCGGAGGAGGAGGCGGAGCCTGACTGAAGCGGAGGAGGCGGAGCCGTGGCGGCCTGTGGAGGGTTTCACCTGACCGTCTTAAAACGTGAATTTAATGTAAATATGTTCTATGACTGGTGGCATCTCAGCCACGCACGGGGAGCCTGGGGGGGTCAGAGGTCACCGAGCAGGAAATACCCAATAAGCTGAACGTCGTTACTGCGTTCTGGTCAATTACAGAATTTGCTGTTCGGGGATGTAAAACTCGGAACTCGTCTCTGGTTTCTGCTTCGACAGAAAGCAAAATGAAATAAAATGAAAACACTTTCTGCTGTGACGTTCAGCCCCTTTTTTAGGTTTGGGGGCAGGAAACAATCAAGGGGGGAGGGGGCGAATCTGTTTGTTTTCCATGTCTCAGGTTGCATTTTCTTTTTAATTTCATGGCCAAGTGGACCTCCCCCGGCATCCTGAACCCCCCTCCCCCTCCTGGGTCCCCTCCACCCCCTCTTGGGACCCCTCCCACCCCCTCTTGGGTCCCCTCCACCCCCTGGCCCCGGCCCCCCCTCGCTGCTGTCGCAGGACAACACTTCAGATCACTCGAGAGAGCAAAGTTTCCCTCATGAATCCCGATGCGGCGCTGATCGACGCGCCTGCTTTGTCCTCATTAATTGGCTTTCGTGCTGATTGCAGCACATTAACGACTTCCTGAACGGAGCGGATTCAGTGACAACACTCGGGATTCTTCTTCTGCTCCTGGGGGGGGGGCGTGATTCTCCAACCCAGGAGAGACGTCCTGAAAGCTGAGAATCACCTCAGAAATCCAAAACAGCTGAGGGAGCCGGACACATGCGGGAATGCTGTGGATTACTGCACCAGTCGGGACCATTCCGCCACACAGATGCACATTGTGTAGCAAAAATAAATGAACGCAGGCGGCGCCGCCGTTACTGTACAGGGCGCACTCCAGATCAGGCTGTAAATGGAGCACACACACACACACACACGACAGCTGTCAGTGCTCTGAGACCTGCGTGTCCACTGCAGAGCATCTGTGTGTCTCCCTGACGACTTCATGTGGAGCCAACAGGAAGGTTCTCAGCAGCACATAAAGATGTCATCAGGCGCGTCGCTCATGATGAAGGAGACAGATCCAGAGCGGCACAATCACTGACACATTACGCGCCACTGTTAGCCTGCCACGGTTAGCATTCCCACCAGACCCGGGCTCAGTTTGTCTTGGCCACAGAGGAGCGGCTCCGTCAGCGCCTGGAAACCGTCTGCGTGCCTGAAATGAGCCGAGCTCATTTTTAAAGGACAACAGACAATTACAGGGGGATAAACGAGCCCCTCATGAAGATTAAACATGTTAAGGATGAGAGCAAGACAGCGCGTCCTCGCTGTCAGCCCTGGCAGCACTCAGTCCCCCCCCCCCCCCCCAGCAGAGCTGCACGCGCCGCTGCGCAGCCACAAACACACTCTGAAGCTGAAGAGCTGAAGCTGCCAAAGGGAAAAGATTAGCCTTCATTGTTCACCCGTAATGCAATTAAGCCCGTTAAAAATGATTCACCAGCTCCACCTCGGCCCTGAATCATGCTTCTGTATTGTTTATTTTGGAATTTCACGTGAGAGACTGATGACAGGAGGTAGTGGTGAAATACTTTATCATTAAAACACGACCTGTCGAATCACCTCCAGCTCTCAACGATATCTGTTAGATTCCATTTCATTGTTGTCCAGCTTCAGAAGCTGCCCAGACTTCCATCACCATGCTGGGATTCTACCTTCATCTTCATGGATGAAAATGGAAAAAAAATCCTCTCGAACAAATCGTGATGGTCATTTCGACCAACCAGGTAAAATGTCTGAGGCTGAGCAGCAGCGCGGTCGCTCGTCGGCGCCCTCCAGCACGACAGAACCACGAGGGCGCTGAAACCTGGTGGCGTTCCCTGAGTCGAGGAGTATCCTGGAGATGATGTCAACGCAGGTAAATCCCTTCACTGCTTCATTCAAAGCGTCCGCTGGCGTTGGAGCGAGTGGGTGCGACGGCTGTCGTGGGTTCGATACTCTGATTACATTTCACAGAGGCTTCCGTTTCACTGCACCTTCACGCTGTACGACTGTGGGGAATTCAGTCTGGAGCGCCGGGAGCAAAAATACGCCACAACAAGTAGCCCATTCTTATTCCGACTGTCAGTTCAAGCAGAACTAACTCAATACAAACCCACATTACCAGACATTTTAGATTTATTTGACTAGATATGTCCTGGAGATACATTTCACAGGTATCGGGAGCGTGAGAAGTGATTCCCAAAGCTCCATAAGCTTTTCCGAGACACCAGACACAACAAAGGGAGATGAACCTTTGAGATATGGGTCCGTTTCAACATGTGAAATCTCATTTCCTTTTTATTTATTTCTATTTATCTTCTCCGATCCACAACCAAATGAGTATGGCCGGATGAGTCTCGCGGCTCCTCCACACAGGAGGGAAATCCAAGCTTCCTCTTTGATCCGTCGTCCCTCGGTTTGGGCTCTCCTTGGGTGTCCTCGAGGACTGTTGATGAGATGGTCTGGAAAAGGTCACGTCTGTTGAATCGCACCCCGAGCCAACATAAGCAAAGAGCCTTTCCTCCGGGACCCTGATTACCAAAGTGGCCCTCAGCAGACGGCCCCCGCGCTGGCTGCACGCTGCCCTCCTGCTAGCATGCTTAGCTGTAGCGTGCACAGCCAAGACAAACTGTCGGCGTTTAGGACTGAGGACGTGTTGGGACGGGGCCGTTGCGGACTTGAGAGGACTGGATTTCCTGTGCAAACACCCAGTCCATTATGTGGGTTTGGGCCTGTCCGGGTGCCAGCTTGAGCGGTGGTCCAATAGAGAACAGAACAGGGATGTGGAGCACAGATGGTGCAGCATATGGGTGAGTTAAAGCACGAAAAGACTCAAAAATCTTCCTTCTCTAAAGCCTGGAATCAAACAACGTCTCCGTCTCCACCCTGCAGCCACTAGGGGCAGCAGCGCGGCGCCTCGGCTTATTAGGATAAAAGTTCCTCAGCTATGTTTTTCCCCCTTTTTCCCGTTCAGCTTCCTGAGCCGCGCAGACGTGGGGGAATTCCTCTGTGGTGGAATTTGCCAGCAATTAGCAAACGATTGCTGCAACAGCGTTGCTACAACTGTCGGTCGGGTCGGAGCTCAGTGAGAATCAGTGTCTGTTGAGGCCTTTTGATAATGATCCCAACTCAAACATTCTCTCCTCTTTGATTCCTCCAGAGTTGGGAGGCAGGAATGCGTCTCTCCCGACGGCGAGAGCAGCGAGTTAACAGACGAGAGCCAGACTGGCGGCGTGAGCCCGCTGGATGAACACGGATCGCCGCCTTCTTATCTGGGCGCGGGAAGCGGTTTGATCTGCATTCAAAGCTGCTGAACCACTTCAAGTGAAGACATTTCGGATTACATTAAAGAGACGGCGGTACGTGCACACGTACGTGCGCCCGCGCGGAGTGGAAACGGCTTTGTTGATGCCTCACCGGCGGCCTGGATGATACGCGGGCGTTTTGGAGGATTACGCTTTCACTTTCTTCAGAAATCACCCTCACAGGCATGTTTGAGGGGGGGCATGTTCATGTTCAACAGCCACCTCACCTGCCCCCCCACCCCCCCTGCAGACAGCTCAGGCACTTAATTTGCAATTTATTTATTGAACTGGAAACATTAAACTACTTCTACTACTCTACCTCACCTCTCGGTGGCCCCGCCTCCCTGCCTCCCAGACGGGGGTGTTTTTAATGCCAAAGCAGATGGCTTCAAACCCCAGGTATCCTCCCCTAGGGGGGGTCCAGGAGGAGGTTCTGGACACTCCAGGCCTGCCTGGTCGGTGGGGTTGGGCCACTGCGAACACATTTATACATAACTCAGATTCCAACATTAATGCAAAGTGGCTCAAAGCGGGGGGGGAAGGGGAGGGGGCAGATTCTCACAGATCTCCTGCATTTGTGCGATAAAGGAAATAACAGCTTGAGATGAGGGGAATTGCAAAGGGACACGTATCACCTTCCTTTACATTGTGGGAGGCGGATCACAGGAGGAACGCAGCAAAGGGAGCGAGAGGCAGCTGTCGCAAGGATGCCAGGAGCCTGGAAGTGCACTCCGGATAACCTCCTTCCCCGTGTGAAGGGAGGAAAGAGTGCATCTGCATCTTCAATAAGACCCAAACCGATGGAAATGAGCCATCCTGAGAGCCCAAACAAGACCAACCCGGGTTTGATCACCTGGCGCCCAGGTTGCTTTGAGATATTCCTCATGTAAGCAAATAAAAGGGATGTAAAATTGAACTAATGCCTTGAATCCCAATGAAAAATCCATCCCTGAATATCGATGATGTCTGCACTCTAAAGCTCAGTGATGGTCCAACCACATGATCATTGTTTCCACGTGGATAGATTCTGTGTATCAAGTAATGAAAAAGGCGTTTGTCATTTTAACGCCGGCTGCCTTTTTAAACTGGGGAATCTTCTCGGTTGAGGGTTCCGAGCGCGGAAGACGCTCATCCGCCAGCGAATTTTTAAATGATACATTTCAGACGAGTCTTTGACTGCGGATGAAAGCTCACATGACAGAAAAGCTTCCATATTTGTGAATAAGTGTGACGGGCTGATGAATTTCGGCTGTTTGAACAATCGCTGTCTCTAAAAGCGAGGCCGGCCACCTCCCTCCCTGAGACCTGTCCCCTGCAGCCCTCGCCTGGAGCCCGGGGCCGCGGCGCTCCTCTCACAGCTGCACCAGAATCTAATTTATTACCAGCCTTAGTGTTTCTGACAGGCGATCCGGCAGACGCTCGGGGTCCTTGAAGTGCAGAAAGGCCTTCCCTTCGCAGCTCCGCTGCCTCCCAGCAGGTCTGCAAAGTGAATTTACTGCCGCTGTCGAAACTTCTGTCGGTTCTCAAAGGGGGAGAGAGCGTGAGCGAGCGAGCGAGTGAGGCGGTGGCGGCGGCGGCGTGGGGCTTCTTTTCTTCCACAACTGCCTGAACACACGGCCCCTCCGGCCCACAGGACCTTTGAAATCAGCGCGTTGGTTAATGGCTGTCTCGTGGAGGACGGGGAGCGCCAACGCTCACGCCGGGGAAGTGCTGAAACGCTCATTTTCACCTTCTTATTGTGGCTTTAAAGTCGGTTTTCTGAAGACTTTGGCTCAAAACAAGGAAACGGGAAGTGAGCGGAAAAGAACGACCCTTTGGCCCTCGTTAATTATCACAGGAAACGAAAATGGCTGCGACGTTGTTGGTCGTTTTGTTGACCTTTTGCACCCAGAAGGGACCAATTGGGATGCAACGCGAGTCATTTTCACCCGGGATTTTAGCCAATTCATCCAAACTTTAGCGGCCTGGCGTCACCAAGGCACCGTTGCTCCAGCTAATATGGAACCAAATCTCTACTGTCCCCACTTCTGAGGGCACAAAATCGCCAGCGGAAGTGGCCACAAACTCAATCCAAAAACCGGGGGGGCGGTGGGGTCGTGCTGAATGTTGCTCCACAGAAATCCCCAGTAATTTACCGTCTGCATTTGAGCGGCGGTCCAACAAATCCCGCGAACTGTCTTGTACCTGAACAATAGTCCCAAATGCTGTGAATCAGTTCCCCTTTGACACCCGAACGTCCCGTCTGCTCTCAACAACGCCGCCTCTGATACAGTAATGCAGAACCCCCCCCGAGCAGGCCGACAGTCACCAGCGCTTTTAGAATTAATCCTCTCGGCTGCGGCGCTTCTGCTTTCAGCCATCCTGGAGGGGAGGACACGTCGGGGTGAAAACAAGCCCGCTTTAAAAACAACTTAAAACTCGGAGCCATTCTTCCCCGAGCGTGCACTCTGTGGGCCGCATACCTTCACGTCCCGTCTCAAAGGCATCCAAACATAAAGGAGGAGACAGGGAGACGGCAGCGCCAACAAAGGCGCCCCTGAGCAGCTTCCACTTTCATGCAGGCCAGTAAAAAAGCTCCAGGTTGCCAGTCTGCTAAGAAGAAATAGTAAATACCCCCCACCTCTTCACCTCACGCCTTAGTTTTATCTGCCCAAAATAAACCCGAACAACAAAGGCGTCTGTGGTTGGAGGTGCTTTTAAGGCCCGAGCCAGGACCTGAGCCAGGACCTGAGCCAGGAGATGAGCCAGGACCTGAGCCAGGACCCTCGTCCCCAAATTACCTGTCCTGCAGCTCTGCTGACACCGCTTTATTAGCTGACTCAAACCCATAATACGCTGCCCAACGTCACAAACAGCAACGTTGAAAGGTTGAAATGGGAATTTGGAGAGCAGCCGAGCGTCTTGGTTGGGGTTGGGGCGCCAACCTTGAGACCTCGGAGCCCGAACATCCGGGGCCCTTCCTCTGTGTCTAACCCACTGTGGCTAACCCTCTGTGGATAACCCTCTGTGGATAACCCTCTGTGGCTAACCCTCCGTGGCTAACCCTCCGTGGCTAACCCTCAGCCGAGCACCCTCACAATGCCAGGGTCAGCAATAAAACTCTCGATATTAAGAGTCCGGACAAAGCGGAGTTTACAGGTTCAGGATTTACGGCCGTTTGTTGGGGGCTCCCCGTGTTGCTGCTCAGAGGAACCTTTGTCATCAGGCTGTGGAGAAAAACAACATTGACGCAAGCTAATTTACTGTTTCAGCAGTTATTTAAACACAAACGCAGCATCTGGGAAGCGCTTGTCCGGTTCCTTCCTACCCTGTTGTCCCCAGGACGAATCCAGCGGAGGCAAAGGTTCGATCCACTGATCCAGGAGGATTGTCTGAAAGCCAGTTTGATGTTTGGTCTGAACCGTTGCGCCCCCTCCGGGTCCCCCCACCGCTGACTGACGGCTCCTCTGCTGTTTTTGGACCAACTTTTCCAAACAAATGTCAGAAGCAGATGTCCAATTTCAGCCGCTCGGAGAAGGAAATGTGAAGTTAACGTGTGAGACAGGCGGGATTAACACAGTAGCCGCGGCAGCGCTTGAGCGTTTCCACAGGCGCTTTTTCACAAAAGGGACAAAATCGCGCTGGAAACACAAAACGCCGACTCTGCGTTTTCACTCTTTTCATTGGTGCTTCCTGTTGTGAAGGAGCACAAAGGAGTTTGCAGAAAAGGAGGTTTCATTTTGGTTTCTCCCCTCGTTACCTTCATGTGTCTCACCTGTTGTAATTGACTCCGCCCCTTTCCCTGTTCATCGTGTGCCTCACCTGCTGTAATTGACTCCGCCCCCTATTTAAGCCCGTTTCCTCTGCTTCCCGCCCGTTAATGTCTGAGTGAGCTGGGTCTGATTCCTGCCTGAACTTTACCTTTCGCCACTTTGTCTTTGATCTGTGTTGGGGTCTCTTTGATCATGTTCAATGACTTTGTAATGACGTCAGCATTGTTTTCTTTACCTTATTTGCATTATACTCTCAAGAAAATCCTGTTTTAATGCAGTTAAAGACACACATTTGCAGTGTTTAGCAAGGAAACATCAAAGAAAGTGACGAGCGTGATGAATAGAAGCCTTGATCGTTGTGGCTGGACTCGTGGGCCACCTACACATTCTTTACATCAACAGCAGGAGCTCTGTTAACTCACATGTTTCAACATGTTGACAAAAGTTTCCTCCTGGTGAGCTCAGGCCTGATCTGTTACCCTCACATGTAGAAAATCATCGCCCTTCTGGACGGTTTCCTCTTTCTCTCAAGGTTTTAGTATTTGTTTTAGAATGTAAAACTTCCTCTAAATGGACCTGTCAATCAAGACCAGACCCCCCCTTCCCCCCCATCCCTAAAGTTGTAATCAGGCGGCGTAAATGAAAACACCTGTGAGAGCGACCGTGTTGGAATTTGCGTCACAATCACAAAAACCAGGTGAAAGGCGTCGTCTGTGTGGGCTAATCGTGCATTTGTGGCAGCGACTGAATGTGAAAACCACTGTTCCCAGTTTGCCCCCCCCCACCCCCCCACCCCCCCAACGCTGGAGGTTTTCACGTACTTGTGAAAACCTCAGCGATAAAATGCGTCAGATGCCCGGGAACAAACGCACAAACGTTCCGGGGAGCTCACGCTCTGCAGACTTCACCTTTACTTCCAGCTTGTCAGAGCTGTTGGTCTCCTCCCCCTGACCCGGACCCTCCCCAGGCCTTGCTGCTGGAACAAAGCCCCCACTGTGTGTGCCCGCTCTGGGGAGTCAGCCCGGGACAACGTTAGGCTGCCCTCCACCCAGGCTGCTATTGAGGGCCAGGCTGAAGTTGGATGGGAGCGTGGGGGGGTTGGGCGTTGATCGGGGGCGGAATGACGGATGGGTTGTGTGTGGGAACCGTGCCCCGACCCGCCTGTCCACTTGTGAAAGGGCCCAGTGCTCTGCCTATTTGCAATGCAGATCTCCCCCCTCGGAGGCTCACTTTGGGAAAAGGAGCGTGAATGGCTGGCACAAAGCTGGCCTCCGCTGATGGCAAATGTCATTCCCATTTTGATTCTTGACCCTTTTTTCCCAAACAGCCTTTTCCTTCTCCAAAAAGAAAAGGCCCACCTCCACCCATTTAGGGGGCTTCGGTCAATCCCCTCTCTGCAGCCTCTGCAGCGCCGCATTAGATTCAAAAGAGCCCCCCAAAAAAAGAGAGAAAAGAAAGTTCAGAGTTCCCATTCAGGTTGGGGGGCAGTAATTGTCATTCCCACTGAGACGGTGTGAAATACGTCAGGATAAGAATGAGAGAAAGGAGCGCTGGAAATTCCCTCTTCTGTTCGCTGAGTAGCGTGCGTTGTTAACTATCGCGGTCATTATCGTTACACTCTAATTTGTCACTAAGCCATTTAACTCCCGCGGCTAAATAAATAGATAAATAACAAAGCCGGGGCTGGAACCGCAGACCTTCACACAAGTCCTCCACGGGAACCCAAATTGGGTCAGGAAGGCAGAGAAGGCGGCGTGTTAACGGTTCCGATGGAGTGGAAACTTCCTGTAGCTTCTCCCAGCACGACTCCACCTTCTTCTTTACGCACTTGGTTCTGAAGCCACCTGAGGCGGCCCGACGGGCCTGGATCCTGAAGGCTCCGGCGCCCAGAGGGCCCCCTCACGGACGCACAAAGACCCACTTCCTGTTTCACAGGTCTGCTGCCTCTCCGTCCTCGTTCAGAGGATCCAGATCCAGAACCATGAATACGATCTGGTTCTCACAGCGCACGTTTGGTTTGGGAAAAAATCTGAAATGGTGGAGCTCCTAATTATTTGTGTTTTGTAACAGTTATACTGGATCTAAATTCAGAGATTTGTTTTCTCAGTTATATTGAGGTCTGTGTCAACACTCTGTCTTCATTTCTCCAGTGTGTTTTAATTTAAAGGTCCCGGGTCGCCGTGGAAACCAGCCTTTTCCCATGCATCCGTGACTGGAGCCCAGTTTGTTTTCCTTTAAAAAAAAACTGCACAAATTCCTCCGTGAACCCTCCGGGGTGAGGTCACAGGCAGCAGGATCAATGGAAACGAGGATCACGACGTGTGATCTGGGACAGATCCTAACTGACCAGTTTAGACGGGACATGGATGGGATGGACCAGCTCAATTCACCACAGAGGTTGGAGCTCTGACGACTTTATTCTGATGATATTTTCCTTCCGCCTCAACTGGGTCAAATTCAGCTCATTTCATGACACTTTTTTAATGAAAAATTGAGTTTAGCTGTGCTGAAGCGTCACTGTGTGGTAAAAGATGAAGACTGGAGACGGACGGTAGAAATGTTTCACCTGTTTCAGGACGCTTCCTCAGCCTTTAGCGGCATGAAACAAGGTGCACGTCGGGTGCACGTCGCAGGGGTGGGAGGAGCCTGTCGGCTGACCTTGACGCCGCTCCTGCTGGCGTTCTGAAAGCAGCTGGTGAAAGTTTTCAGGAACTCTCAGCTTGGGTGTTTCTTTGAAAAGTCCATTTGAATTTTCTAAATGTGCTAAAAACTCTTTACACCTCTGCCTTTTAACTCGGTTTTAACGAGTCGTTTTGTAACCAAACGGAGCTTAATGTGTCTCACAGCTCCAAAAAGGGGGAAAAAATCCCTTTTTCGTGATTCAGAAGCAAAAATAAAGCGTGTGTCTGAACTCCGCGAGAAGGCAGGAGTGTCTGTTTTCACCTTTTAGAAGTGCCGTCATTTGGAAGGTGGAAGAACACGCTCGAAACCGCGTCCCGGAGAGCCGTGTCGTGGCTCCGGCGCCGGCGCCGCCAACAGCCCAGCAGGCCTCTTCGAACCTGCCCGCGCCGCCTCCTGTCACAGACGCTGCGAGACACCGTTTTGGCTTCCGCGTCGTCGTTTTCTTTTCATGCGTTTGTATTTGGCTCCGTTTGTCTGGGTTATGCTTTTGGGTGCTTTGAAGCTTTTCGGTATTGGTCGAATAAGTTTCCCCTCGTCGTTTGGCATTGTTGTGGAGGGTTGAGATGTGATTGGAACGCCAACGATTCGGCCACAAAGAGCGTTAGCTTAATGCTATCACTGAAATATGTGCTGTTTTGATCTTGTGGTAATTGCCTACATCATCATATGGGAACACGCGCGACACTGATAACATAAATAAGCGTCAGTGAGGGAACAAAAGCTCATCCCAGAGTTCCGACCATGTCGGAAATATTTCAGGAGTAAATAAATCTGAAATAATACAGGCTAAGTCTTCTGATACAACACTGCTATGTGTGCTGCTTAACTCGATTACAGCAGCATTTTCTACAATTCTATCCCCCCAACACACACACACACACACACACACACACACACACACACACACACACACACACACACACACACACTGACTGACATGCGTGTAATCTGGAACTTGTGCCGAGGGATCATGTGAGTGTTAGAATAATTTGAATGATAGCATAGCAACACTGGAGAGGATGGGATGATCAAGACGTGTGTGTGTGTGTGTGTGTGTGTGTGTGTGTGTGTGTGTGTGTGTGTGTGTGTGTGTGTGTGTGTGTGTGTGTGTGTGTGTGTGTGTGACCTCTCTAATAGGCACATCGGCCCAGCAAGTGTTGAACACCACTTAAGTTGCATTGAGACGTCTCAGTTTTCAGACTGAAAATGAGGCGAAAAGAAAGTGGTTGAACTGGCAAAACGGGTGCGGTTTAACCATTAACGGTGGTGGACGCTGCATCAGTGCTTGAAATGTTTCGTGATCTGTTTTCAGCGGCAACAATCAGAGTCAAGTGATTGTGTTTTTCTTCTAAAGTCTTTAGATGACAGTAGTTTTCATGATGATCTCATGAGCGTTCATTTGTAAATACAAGCTAAGGTAAAAGCTGGTTTGAGCCAGGATGTTAGCCTATAGACAGCGTTAACCCCCCCAGACCTCCCGTTCCTGACCCCCACCTGCTGAAACGGCCCGTTTGTTCTGAGCCTCACGGCTGCAGAATACCTACGCAGCCACGTAACTCTTCCGAGGTCTCTCTGAATGGCTGCTTCATGGGCAAACTGGTGCGAGTGGCGTGTCCAAGCCGGCTGCCTGCGCTCACAGGAAACGAGGAGTACCCCAGGGCTCCATTCTGGGCCTGGCTCAGACTCCAGAAAGGAGGTGGAGGGGTGGTATCCAAGTCTGGAAAAACAATTCCCCGAGAACCGCGAACAGCCAAAAGCAACACGGCCACTCGGAAATCTTGGCCACCCTCCAGTGGAAACAATTAAAATGAGCAATTTGTTTTAGAGCGTTCAAAAGTTGAGTTTGTGAAAACATGTTCAGCTTTTACAGGGCCTGACGGCGGAGATTCCAACCGGGACTGAAAACACACCTGAGAGAAAACACGCTAAGATTTCCAACCTGCGACTCGGCTCCATGGAAGAGGATTTCCTCCTCGCTTCCCGAAACACATTTTTTAGGAAGAGCAGCCGTCAAACGCCACAGAGGCTTTTTGGGAGTCTGAAGAGTTCATTAATAATAATTGATTATGCAGGAAGGTTTGATGAAGAGCGCTGCCAGGAAACGAACGTGGTGAACTGAAAATGTCATCAAGCGGCGTGCGTGCGTCGTGCACGCCGAGAGGTAGAAGATGAGGGCGGATGTTTGTTTGGGGCCAATCCGGGTCGCAATAATTCATCTCTACACACGTTTAGCAGGTTCCAAATCCCGGCTCGATGGGAAGAAACAATCCGGTCGAATCTCCAAGGAAACGCCGATCTGCTCTGTTGTTTGGGGGCGTGGCCAAAGATGCGTCGCTGTCAGTCACCTCGGGCTGACGGGGGGTCTGATCAGAGCTGAAGGACGGCGGCGGAAATTTAAGGTCCTAAAGTCCTTAAATGTGGAAAATCATGTACAGGAAGCATCATGTATCACGTCTTGTATCAGCACTTGGGTCACACACACACACACACACACACACACACACACACACACACACAGTCTGCAACATCTGTCTGGTTCCCCAGGCAGGCAGCAGTGCCCCCCCCCACCAACAGACACACTATAAAATATGCATGAAATTCTATCATGTGATATGTCAAAAAAAATGTACTTTTCTTCATCTTCCAGCAACTCAGCTGTTCATTCATTATACATGGCTCTTCCGTGCACATGCACGTGCGCCACTGTTTCTACCTGTGTTTACCATGTTGGTAAAGGTTTTAAACATCCTTCTCATGCCTCTGTGAGCAGCAGCAGCTCCACACAGGCACAAACCTCCGTATCAAGGATTCGTTTTGACAACCAGAGACAGAATTCTTTTTAAATCCCTGCAAACAATAAGATGTCTGAATATTTTAATACATCCGTTCCAGGCTGAGGCAAAAACTTACACACAAATCCTCCTTTTTAGCCATGCACTGGTGTGTTTTTACCGCGTTATGAATATTTTATTAAAGCTTCTTCCACTAATCCGACAGTACATGCAATGTTTTCACGGAGGCTTGTTCGTTCATATTTGAGGCTCCGCTCGATTTGGAAAACTTGAAATGACACCTAAAGAAATCTTGGTCTAAATTAGCAACACTGCGCATCAGAGAAAATGAACCACGGTCAGGATCGATATTCCGGAGTTACATGTCAGGTCCAGCTCCACGCTGCAGGCGCTGCATCGCTTTTGAATGATTAACACAACAGGAGAAGCCCCCTTTCCCCCCCTCAGTCTAAAGAAGAATGTCGTTCCTGGACTTCCTGGCGAGCAGCAGAGGGAAAACTGTGTTTCCCGCTCTCCTAAATAAGCAAGAACTGGGTCGCTGTGGTGGAAAACAAACTGTCCATCACTCCTCCCTGATGCTCGCGCAGCTTCAGAGGCATCACTCAAGAGCCAATAACATGTGGGACATTCCCGGGTCAGAGGTTGCAGGAGGCAGAGGTCTGACGGTGATCTCTCATAAATACACACGCTCGATGATGGACGCATGCCTCAGACATGTGCACGAGCTCTTGGGTGGTCCCATACTGGGGAAGATGTTCGCTCGTTTAATGCCTTTAATGCATTCGTTCCGGGGACACTTTAAATTTAGACATCTGAGTGTTTCAGCACATTCAGGCTTCCCGTTTCTCTGTGTTGGAACCCACAAATTCAATTATTCCTCATTTCAGCGGAATTGGCGTCATTCACGGTTTCGGCGGGAAGGTGAAAGCGGAAGCAATCAGTCGCTGAAAAACCAGCCGAAAAATCTCCAGAGATTAAATTCTACACGCCAGAAACCCAGTTTAGGGTCAGGATCAGAGCCCAGTTGTGCACCTCTGCTCCGTCGTGTCGTCGTGGATACGGCAGCTTGACCCTGTCATCGCCGCGGCTGCAGGACGACCGCCGTGCGCTCCAGCTGTTGCACGGCTCAGCGTGGCCACAATGGTGCGCCTGTGTCGGGTCAGTCGCCGCCATCGTGTCAGCGGTGCACAGCTGCCATGGAGAGACCAAAAAAAGAGGTGTGTAACTGTTAGCTTATTCCGTCGTTAACCGACCCCCCTCGGGCGTGAATGAGCTTCTGATGTCACCACGGAGATTTTATTTTTTTAGGGCGGCAGCATTTATTTGGTTTTGACCACTTGTCTCCTCTGTCCTTGTCCCCTCTGTCCTCGTGTGGCGTCCTCGCGTCACCTGTGATGTCTCCCTGCGTTGGCCTCCTGGATGATGTGTGTCTGCGACAGCTCTTCCCCTGCCGGCTGCGTTCTCGCCAACTGTGGCGTCCTCGCCTCCGGTTTCACGTACAAAACTTCTGTTTTCCTCCAAACAAACTGGGGCTGACAGCCGACGCTCCTGGGAGCGCCACAACGTTGCACAAAGTTCCCATCAAACTTGAATTTATCAGTCCGAGTGTGTTCAACATGTCCAAGATAACAAGAGCGTGGCTGGATGTGCTGTACACACGCGTAATAAATGATTTACGCTGGTGGAAACCCGTCTCGGACTCCCACACCTGACAGTCATGCAGGAGAGGATGTTAACACCCCGCCGGGATGGGAAACACACACAGGCTGAAGTGGATAACACAACGACGCCACGTCTAATCAAATCTTCGCTCTCAATGGAAACGGGGGAAATCCGTGAACCGTGACATTCAAACAAATGGGTTAATTACCCTTTTGAAAAGCTGGCACTTGTTTCTTTGTCAGCGTGGGTTGTAAAGTTCCTGTTGAGGCCATAAGATTCACTCTAAATGTAAATAAGTGGCGTTTTAAAGGGCCGTTAGCCGCACACTTGTTAGCACAGCAGATAAACCAGGTCGCCTGTTCTCCGTGGGGTCAAGTCCCTAATTAACCCAAAACGGCTTTGTCATTTTCCCATTCAATTACAGCGAAGGAATCAGCGCTGTGGCGCAGAGATATGATGAATATGAGTTCCTGCAGTCTCCTCTGCTTCTTCCTCCTCCTGTCATGGCTGATGTTTGACAGATAGAGGGAATATAGGTGTTGTGAAGATAAAGCTGCTCATTAAGAGTTTAAAGTGAAGCCAAACAAGCTGATAGGAGATAAGAGGGTTCCTTTCCTCTTCTGGCAGGATTTGGAAATCCACTTTGGAGCATTTGGGGACATTTCTGCTGCGGGAGCGGCGGTGTGGAGACGCAGTGAAGGTCATGAGCGGTGGCAGGAGGATGAGGGGGAAGAGGGATGAAGATGTGCCGGAGGAAGACTAGATACACACGGGAAAAAACGATTCATTTGTGAAGGAAGGAGTCTGGCGTAACCTGCCGAGGCGCCGCTCTCCCACCCAGCTGGAGCAATCTAAATTGCATCAGACAGGCAGCAGCACCGTGGACGTTGGAATTCTGATCAGCACGGAGATAAGAGAAGTGGGGACGATTGATAAGCTGGAGTAGATTATGCAATATCCTATAGGACTCAGATAAGTGAGCACGTGCTTGACCTTCATCCAGCTGTGACGGGAAGTTTGAGGCAGACACGGGAAGTCGGGGGGGACGGGAGGAAGGAGACGGTGAAGACGAGCGCCGAGGAACACGAAGGGAAAAGGAGACGGAACGTTTGACATGTGGAAATATAGGATACTCCAATGTGGAGTTGGAGGTCAGGACCGGGTCCAAATGTGCTGCCACCGGAACATCTGCAGCAGCTTCGTTCACAGTTGAGGAAGGAGCAACAGCAGCGTGATGGATCCTCAATGCTGGATGAAGGACGAGTCCATCGTACACGAAGTGCTCGTAGTTCACAATGTTTGTGGGATGTTTGTGGGGGGGTTCTGATGATGTATTTGTTGTCTTTGCTGACACATCAGCAGACCCAGAACAGGCTCCTTCAGCCACGTCTCCAGTTCAACGTGAATCCTCTGAGTCGCTCCCACAACAATCCCATAATAATAGTGTGAAACGGCTTCGACTCCGAGGGCGACCGTCGTGATTCTGGAGCTTCCTCGTGGTTTCCTGTGATTGTTCTCCTGAGACCGTGTCCCTCAGTGAGGCCATCTGAAGGTTCTGGGGGGGTTCCTGTCTTCTGTCAGCCTGATTGACACTCGGGCAGCTTCTCCAGTGTGATTACTCTGACCTGTGGGACCCTGTCCTGTGACCTATGACCTCCCAAATCTCCAGCTATCAACTTTTGCCTTGTTGATCCTAAATTCAGGCTGAAGGAACAGATCCCCTGCTCGGAGCGTTCCGTCTGCCACAGGTGGCGGGAACGGCGTCCCCGGTTTTAGAGCAGAGACAAACGTTTTAACAGAACCGCGACTGTGCCTGAATCGCTGTTCAATCATAAAAATAGAGGCAGATCAGCCCTCAGGTGCCGACACGCCCTCGCCGCCAGGTGTTTGTGGGTTTAACATCTGTTTAAAGACGGATATCCACCATGAGAGATCGGGATTTCACGCTCAGCTGCACTAAATCCTTTCTAAAGACGCTGCAGCTCGCGTTCCCTGCGGCCGTAACGTGGCTTCGGCGTGAGCGGCGGGGGGGTCGTTTTCTCTGCGCTGACAGGACGAGCGGGCGAGCGGCTCATTAGACGCCGCAGCCCCGGGGGCTCAGCTGCACCGAGCGAGGAAGCTTCTTAACCACGTGGACTCCAGTGAGCGACGGGGGGGTGATTGGCTACAGTGAGGGAATCCCAGCCTCCCCCCGAACGACCACGTTTCATCTCAGAGTGACTCCTCAGCACAGATGATTCTCTCTGGGCTGAAGGTGCAGCTGTAGAACACACACATCAGCATGGGGGGGGGGGGTCCTGGTTACCCATCAAACCAGTGATATTAAGCATTGGTTGAGTGATGGGGGGGGGGTGTTGGCAGGAGCCACAAATGGAGGCGACTCCTAAATCCCTCTTGGTCGTCCAGACTTAACAGCATATAAACAAAAGCAGATCCTCTGGATTTCTGGCCAGAGGATCCATTATGTCTTCAGCCACAGCAGCCACTAATCTCCTCGTCTCTCTTTAGTGAATCTCCAGCTAGCTTTCCTAATCAGCAAATGGACTAATAATCCCCAATTTGCTTCCTAACTCCCCTCACAAAGCTGCATTAGCGCCGTCCTTTTCAGTTCTAACCAGCCGTAAACAGCAGGCTGAATTAGTCGGCACAATGTGCACCAGAAAGTGAAGGAACACACACCCTGCCTGTGTTTGTGTGCCCACACCTACACACACAAGCCTGTTTGTGTTGGTAATGAGAGGCTTCATCAAATTTGCCTGGAGCGGCGGCCTCCCTCCGTTCCTGCAGGTCTTCTCCAACCAAAGACGCTGAGCTGGGGCGTTACGCAGCCTTGAGAGACCTTCCACACTTTTGATTGAGCATCCGTCACTTTGAAGGCGGCGGCGGCCTCCAGCCACACGTCTGCGACCGCCGCAGGCGTCTGTGGAAGCGCTCCTCATTCTGCCGTCTTCTGCAACTTCAGGAGCCAAAGTGAGCGTTCTGGAAAAGCTGCTGAGTCGTCACTATTTGTATGAAAATGAAATTATTCATGCTTCTCTTCCCCTGTCTCCAAGAACCTTTGACCGCTTTCTTTGTTTTCTGCCGCAGGAAATGGGTGATAAATGCAATTCTGCCCCCAGAAAAGCCCCCGGCTGAGGAGGGATGGGACTTTCCCAGGATTCAGGAACACGATTGTTGTTCTTAAAGATGAACAATAAAGCTGTTTGGACAGACGGACAGTAGGACGCACAGAGCGCTCACGTGCACGTCTCCTCCATCCCGTTGTGATGGGGTAAAAACGACCCGATGTGATGAACTCAACGTGCGCTTCCGTCCCACGCACACGTGCCAGAGTGTGACGACCTCGTCCAGGCCTTCCTGCGGACACCGTGGACGCTGACGTGGTCACATCCAGGAGCTGGACGTTTCTCCAGTTCTTCCAGCTGTTCCTGCACCTCATCCTTTTTTCCTTTCACTCCGTCCTCTTTGTTTTCCTTATCAGCTGACTCACCTTCTCTCTCTTCCGTCCTTCACTCTTCCCTTTCTTCAAGGTCGCCGCCTCTCGGTGGGATTTCCATCGGACACACGCGGTGAGGATATTGACCTCCTCCCTGACCTCTCAGCAGCTTCTGCTCCTTCGCTCTGCTCTGTTTTTCCTTCTCATCGTCCTCCACCTCAACCTTTCTTCATCTTTCTTGCTCTTCTCTCCCATTTGAAGCCTATAAACTGCAGATTATATTGTTTCTTTTTCATGGATTGTTTGAGTCAGAAGTGTTTTTGTTGCACTTTTTCAGAAGAAGAAGCAGAAGAAGAAGAAGTGTCCTTGTGTCGTTCCCAAAGTCTGAACATTAAAAAATGACTCAAGTTTCCAAGCACTCATAAGTGTCCTTGACCGTTTCCTCACTTCTCTCCGTCTGGACTCCAAAGGTTCATCTGGACTCTGGTCCTGTTTGACGACTCTTTTCCAGCGCAGTATTCCGTCAGATGTACGGAGAAGCTGTCTTTCGTGGTAAAAATTCCACAGTCTCCGTTTTTTTCCGACTGTTCTGACGAAGAGTCAAAGTCACACCTCACATGAAAATACTTTTTCCGTATCGGGGAGTTCCTCTCTCCCAAGGACACGGGGTCATTCTCAGACCAGTCAAATAAAAGAGAAGCTCGAGCACAAATATGCAGTATGAGGCTTTCTGATTGAGCAGGAATTCATAAAAGGAACATTTTTACATGTTGGCAAAAAGACTCAATTATTCAGATGAGAATTTCTCCTCCTGGGCTGCGGCAGTTTGGCGTTTCTGTACAAAAGCACAATTATCCTCAATCCAAATAGAAAATAAATCAAACCGTGGGAGCTTGTGATGATCTGAGCCTCATCCTGAACCTTTATGTCTGCATCATTTTAATCAAATTAAATTTGACCCAATAATAATCACGTCCGGTGGCAGCAACAGAACATCAACACGAGCCTGCGAGCGTCCTCAAAGGCTGGATGAGACCAAAACTAGGTTTGCTGATATGCAATAATGGAGTCACCGTTCGACTCCTAGCTCAATTTAAAGCCACCATTTATCAGAAAGAGGCTAAAACCTGAACTGGGGAGTAAAAACGAGGACAGCAGAGGCCGTGTGGGCAGCAGCTCTGTGTGATTTGGGTCTTTCTTTAACCGGCTGTAACCTGCAGACGCGGAGCATTAGCAGTGTTCACATCACAGTCATCAGGCACCTGCAGAGCAAACGGAGCCACAAGTTAACGATCAAACCCCGAGAAGACATCGGGGGTCGCCCGTTCGTGCGGAACAAAGGTTTGTCTCTGGAAAAACTTCACCGAGGAAAAGTTAACATCAAAAATTAAAGCGCAGAATGTGGAACCTGAAAGTGACAGGAAGTTCCTGTGATGTCTCACATAAACAGGCTTCTCTCCTCTGATGGCGTCGTTGGGCTCCGGCGGCCATGTTGCCGTTGTTTTCCCACCTTGACCTTGATCCCGAGTTCATGAGGATAATGACAGGAGCTGTGAAGGGAACCTGTGATGTGGATGCAGAAAATGAAAGCAGATTCCCTCAGTTATTACCCGCAGCTCCTCCCGTGATCACAGGTTTCAGCTTTCAAAGGAGGCTTCGTGTTTCCTCCGTCTCCACCGATTTCTTATCCTGACCCTTAATTATCGGCCACCGCTCCTTTAATTAGTCTTTTCTCACCCGGCTGGAGGCATCGTTGCGTCCTGAACTGGATCACCGCACTGAGGGAAGTGAAATGATGCATTATTTAGTGCCGGATGCCGTCGGAGCGGCCAGATGCCGGAGTCGGATTCCTGGCAGCAGGACAGCGGCCAACAGCTGGAAGAGGGGGGCTCTCCGAGCTGCTCGCCACTCCTGTGAGCCCACGAGCCGGGCTGCAGAGGGGGACAGTTGTCCACTCCTCTGGGGACGCCTTTTTAAGAAGACAACGGTGGGACGGTTGGACGTGCAGACAGACGGAGGCGGGCGGGCGTGTTTGGTGTGGATCCAAACTCTCCCGTTTTTATGGGTGGTTCTTTAAAATGCGTGTTGATCCTGGGATCCTAAGGAGTGTTTGCGTTCCACCAGCAGGTCCTCTGTCATGTGGTGGCCTCACCCTTCACGCTTTTCTCCCACAAATGTTTCCGTCATTCATCATCACCACACTCGGCGTCCTTGAACCAACACTCCGCTGTTGCTCAACTCCCACTTCAGACCCAAAGGTAGTGGAGATTTTCTGGGATCAGAGCCTGCGAATGTGTCTGACGGGTCGCAGCATCACAGTTGTGAGCGCTGATCCGTTAGATTATTGATGATCTCGTTAGATTATTGAGGCTGCTGCGCTTGTATTGTGTCTCTGAATATTGAATTTTTTATTCTATAATGGTAAAAATGGAGCAGGTGAAGCTCAGCTCTGGGTATGAAATGACACGATGGATTCTGGGTGATATAACACTCAGTTGAGGCTGTTTACCAGCAACTTCTGCTGTTATTGTAGCAACTCGACACTAAACAAGCCACACAGTGGATCTTGTATTTGGCCGGCGTGCAGCAACTTGTGCAATACCTTTTTAATGACACTATATTTGTATATGGACGTCAGCGGGTGTGCTGCTCCTTGCACATCTGCTGGGGTTGGATTTCCACTGACTCTGGGTCTGCTGCTGTGTGTAAACTGTTGTGTTGCAGAGTTTAGTGCTGAGAGGACAGAAACGTCCCCGGGCACAGAGGGACGCCGCAGAGTTGCGCTCAGTGAAGGTAAAACGGCGGCGAGGACGCAACAAGCGGGGTTAACGAGCTGCCGAGGCCAGGCCCAGACGTGCCGACGCCGTGGTCGTCACCGTAGGTGTGGAGCCTTTACCTGTCGAGGCAGGACGGGTGTTTACATGCAGGCAGGCGGCAAATGGGTTTCACAGTCTGACAGCAACACAACAACCAGACCAGGGAAACAGGAAGGAGCCGAATCACCGTTTCAGCTCCGGGTTTAAATGGTTCTGGATGGATGGATGGATGGATGGATGGATGGATGGATGGATGAATGGATGAATGGATGGGTGGGTGGGTGGATGGATGGATGGATGGATGGATGGATGGATGATGGATGGGTGGGTGGGTGGGTGGATGGATGGATGGATGGATGAGTGGATGGGTGGGTGGTGGGTGGATGGATGGATGGATGGATGGATGGGTGGGTGGGTGGGTGGCTGGCTGGATGGCTGGCTGGCTGGATGGCTGGCTGGCTGGCTGGGTGGGTGGGTGGGTGGCTGGGTGGGTGGGTGGGTGGCTGGGTGGGTGGGTGGGTGGCTGGATGGGTGGGTGGTGGGTGGGTGGATGGATGGATGGATGGATGGATGGATGGATGGATGGATGGAACGATGGATGGATGGATGGAACGGGCACGTTTAGCCCCTGGAACTACCAGCCTGTGTTATTTGCCCCTGGCTGGAGCTACTGTGATTATTATGGTCTTTAATTTTTTATAGCCTGCTTTCGCTCGCTCAGCTTCTTGCAGGCTTGTTTAGCTAAACTCTAAACTTCCAGCTGCTCCAGCTGTGCTGATATCCCTGCATAAACATTGTGGTTTTGACTCACCACTTCCAGTTACCCCGGGATACCACCCTCCACCTCTACGCTCGACGAGGCCCCGCTTTGCTTCCTTGCATGCACGTTCGGGTCCATCTGGCCTCGTACCGACTCCAAAATAAGCCCCCAGCTGCACCCGTCACAAGTGCTCAGCACTGGAAAAACAAAGATTTCAAATCCTTTGGACAAATGCTTTGGAATTTAGCTCCTGGAGGGCAGCAATTCAGTTCCTCCAAAGGTTCCTGCAGCAGACTAGTTCCCACACACATCAGACCACAAGTGTAAAACAACGGCGCACTTTTATTCTCTGAGGAAATCCATTTTATCAGGCTGTTAGCATTTATTTTTAGACAGAACCCGGCGAGTGAATCCTTTAATTATGGTACACAGCAAGTTTTTTCTTCTTCCTGGCTGGAATAAAGCAGTCGTGATGTCTAATATTAGCACTAAACCCTCCATTTGTGGGTATTGTTACAGCAGCTTTTTATGCTGCCGTCACTGAATTTTCTCTTTAAAAGCAACATTGACCATCTAAACCAGTCTGCCAGAACCTTTCTGATACATCGTAAAACCAAACCCGACTGCCATTATGAGGCGTTCCTCTCGCCGATTAACACAGTTTAAAGAGATTTGAAGCTAACGGCTAACAGCTAGCCTACGTTTGCGCGCATCCTCAATGTTGATCACCAAGCAGGAAGAAAAATCATTTCAGATCAAAACAAGAATTAGATCATTCTTTTGAGTTTTATTGGAGCCTTGACTCACTCTGGGCCCCTGACTGGTGGATTACTGGGATCTTCTGCTGGTTCAGCCTCTGTTGGCGGTTGTTGCAAGTGCCAGTTTGTTCCAGATTCTGGCTTTGAAATGTAACCAGGGAGCTTCTGTTGGATTTGTGCGCCCTCGCCACATCACAGCTTCACATCTTTGCTACTTTCCTTCCATCACTCGACAAGAGCGCCCATATTTGTGTCCAGGATGTTCATGTCTCAGCTGCTGCTGAGCCTCTGCTGGGGAGGGTGTGCAGGTGAAGGACGCGTGACGGGAGGAGACGATAGCAGCGGTGCACGGAGCTCTTGTTTGATACACGCTGATCAAACATGGACTTCAGAGTCGGGATTCAAGGTTAAATCGAGGCTGACGACATGTGACCTGACTGCTGTCTCCGCCCACAGCTGCAGATTAGCAACGGCGGTTGCCAGGTAACGCCCCACAGTCAGAGACCTGCAGCCTGGGGCTGCTCTGACCCCCCCCATACCACAGATTGGAGGTCATATATCAGCTGTACGATCGCAGGCTTTCCTCCTGTTTGTCGTGTCCAACGTGACCGAAGGAAACTTCTCAGAGCCGGAGGCCGATGACGACGGGCTGAGCTCCTCCTGCTTTTGACCACCCCATCAGTCTGTCAGTGTTTATTTTTAGACCGAAGAGCGAGAGTGAATCCTTTAATTACGGTCCACGGGAAGCTCTTTTTCTGCTTCCTGGCTGTAATGAAGAAGTCGTGATGTCTAATATTAGCAGTGAGCTGACGGGTCCATCAGCGTCTCAGCCTGCTGCCATTGCTCTTTAGCATCATCTTTGATTTACTGCCACTCGGGTCGTTTGTCTTAACGACCTTTATTGTGAACATGAAAATCCTCCTCTTCCCCCTCCTCCTCCTCCTCCTCCTAAAAACATATATCAAGTTCAATATCATTTCCTACCGTTTAGACGTGTTGACAGGCCGGCTTATATTTCTTCTTTCCCTCTTTTCTTGGCTCCTGCTGCCGTCGCTGTGGCTTCCGTCCAGATTTCTCCACTTTTCAGTTTTCCTTACACAATAAAAGTCCGAATGTCGAGTGGGATCCATGCGACCCTCCGTAACCAACTCATTTGTCAGGGATTTATACGAGTCTGGACTTTTATTCTGTGAATTCGGAAGCCTTTTCACACGGAGACATAATGTCAACAGATCAGCGTCGTTTCTGTCCTCACTTTCATTCCAAGCCGTCGCCTTTGCTTCATCAGTATCATGTATCATAGTTTCTCTCTGTCGGAGGCCAAATCCAGGCTGAAGACGCTTCCTCGCTGCAGGAACGGCCTCCCCCACATCTGGTGAAGCGCTGAGGAAGCCACCGGGCAGCTTGTTTAATAGCCGCTCCCTGGAAATTTCATAAATGAATATGTGAGTTTGCTCAGAGAGTCGGGGCTGCTCAGCTGAACCCCAACCAAGGTGACTGGAAATTTCAGTCAAACCTGAGCCTTGGAATTCTGGGAAACACATTTAGCTGCACTCCCACAGAAACCGAATGAATTTTGGAATATTCGAACTCATCCGTGCAGCCAGTCACCAACTCCCTTCCGCACATGGGAGACTGTTATTTCCCCCTAATTATATTAAGCACAGAATCTCCCAGAATATTAGCTGAAATGGGAGGAATGTGCTCCCTCCCGAGCTGCCCCGGCATTGTCCATACATCTGAACGCCTTGTTTGTTTTCAGTTGTGTTTTCTATAAACCAAAAACACTGGAGCTTCTCAAGGAAGGAAGCGGAACGGTCCGAGCGGCTGTGGGATCGGCGCTGGTGCGCAGACACACGGTTATCTGATCGGCTAAACACAAATATAGGGTTTGGTGGCAGGAAGACGGGCGAGCGGTGAGAGGGAGACCTCCTTGTAAACGTGCGAATCTTCCAGAATATTCCAGAATAAAACTGCAGGGATTTGACAGGTAACAGACAGTGGGGAAATGTTGAGGAACTCCAAATAATCTAACTTTTGGTTAACGTTTTCTGTGTCCTGGAAGCTTCCAATGACCATTTGGAAGGTTCACTCATGCAGAAAACATCCCATGATGCACCTGCTCATGCAGGACTCGACCTGTGACAGGTGGTGCTGTGATGTCTGCTAGCGGCTAAAGCTAACAGCTACTTCCTTTATATTGATCCCTGCTCTGATGAGGTCATTGCAGGGGTGAATGTTCCAGGGACGACATGTGGAAATAACCGGAAGCTCTGAAGGTTTGGAAAGACCAGATGGGGTTTAATTTTGCTGCAGGATTCCAGTCTAAAAGCATTTGAATCATTTCTCATCTTCGTCTTGAATCTGCAGTTTAACTTCGTTGGTGTTTTGAAACAGGAAATGAGCTTCTGTGTGTTTTTCATGTGATTATCGTGATTATCTGGGAAACTGAGCCCAAAAGTCGCTTCTAACAAATGGCTCAATCCCTTCCAGACAGCATTACAGCTATCATCCAAACTTTACCTTCAGGTGATGATTAAAGGGAAGCAAGACGTGCTCGTCTGAGTGTGCACGCTGCGCCCGTCTAGGATTTAATCTGTATTTGCACAGGCAGCGTTTTTCACGTCACTCCCATGTAATTACGCCGCGAAGAGGGAGACGGGGAAGAGATCTGGGTGGTCTCCCGACTTCCTACGGACGGGAGACGTTCCTTTCAGCCTCATTAGCATTCCACCATAACAAACCACAGGCACGAGAGCGAGGAGCAGCCGTGGCGTCTCCACGTCCAACAGCTCAAAGAAAAGGAGGTCAACGGTTTCTCAAACGCCTTCTCCTCCCTCCAGGGCGGCTGTGGGGTCCAGGTGACGGTTAAGGGAAGTATCAAGTCCAGAAGGTTTTTCTGAATGAGTCCAAAGTTTTGTGTGCTGAAAGACAAGTTCCATGAGGAGCTGAGAGGATGAAACCAGACCTGCACAGTCAGCGAGACCAGGACATTGTCTGCAGATTCACATGATTTCTGTTGACATCACTGCTACAAAATGAGCTGCAAACCCTTTTGGGCTTCCACCGACTCCCCCTTAAATCCCTAAATCCTCATCCTGGAGCGACTCTGCGGTGTTAGAACCACAGAGGCGGTCCTCACGTGGCAGGTATTTTAGTTCTGGACGGACGAGAGCAGGATTCCATTTTTAGACGGGTCACAGATGAGGTGATGAGAATAAAAGGTGTGTTTTCTTTCCCTCTGCACGCGCAGACGTCCACCCAGGGACAGACAGGCGTCCTCGGCAGGACCTTCTCCTGTCTCACATCAATTACCTCTGTTAACAGATTGGGGACAAAGCAGGCAAATACGTGGAAGCAGCGTTTGATGGGAGGGTGGAAGCTTTCGGAGTAAACAGCAGCATTTTCATCAGCCTGCCGTAGGAACCAGCTGGTTTCCTTTGATTTCACATTGATTCAACAGACATATTTAAGAGGGAAACTCGGAAAATCGGCGCGAGCTTCGTGCAGGTCCCCCCCAACGCAGGACGATCTGGGATCTCTCTGGCTTATTATTCTGGTGAAGAGCGCCTGATTAATTCTTCACATGCAGAATGCAGTCTGAGCTAGCCAGCTAGCTGTCCGCCCAGATGCTTTAGCCTGGAGCCATATTGACTCCTGCCCGACTGGCGGTCAACATGGCCGCAGGCGCTGTTCATGCCCGGGCCCGCACAGAGACGTCAGTCAGCCCAGTCAAGCTCACTTCTGATTGGAACAGGCCAGGGCCAAAATCTCAGACGCAGCCCCCGGGGACCCACAAGGCCGTGTTGTTGTGCCTCACTCCTGATCCCAGTCACCCCCCTGCTGGCTGCTGAATGCTGATTTCTTATCGACCGGATCAATCGTGGAGCTGCAGACCTGAAGACTGTGACAGCGTTTTAGTCCGACCATACATAATACACACGCCATCCGTCAGCTTTGCTCTTTAATCAGTGCAGAAACGGGATAAAAGAGACTGAAATGAGGCGCGTACGGTGGAATGAAAGCTGCGATCTTTGAATGATGCAAAGCTTCAGCGCGTCAACACAGAATCTGCAACAGCCTCAAAACTCAATATACAAAAGCAGGAAGCTTCAAATATTGATCCAACGCACGTCGGCCACGCCTCCTTCAACTTTGACGCCATAAAAACAGAGCGAAACGGCGCGATCGACAGCCCAGCTCCCCTCCAGACCGACTGCTCAGTGGTTCCCCCTGCTGGTGGGTTCTGGTATTGCCCATTAACGCCTCCCCGTCTGCACGTAGCTAAAAATGGAGAATATTGTGATGACTTCAAACACCAACGTCCTGGTTATTGCGGACGTTATCCGTGGTATGGAGCCAGCCCAGCGTCCCGTTTAGAGATACTTCCTCAGTTTGCTGCTCCGTCTGCGTCTGTGTCGCAGCCTGCGGGAGCAGAGCCGCCTCGTCTTGTCTCGACTCGCCGCCCCTCCCAAACGGACCGCGGCCTCGGCTGTTGACTAATAGTCCACGTTCACTTAAAACAACATGTCACCACTCCCTGTGTCCAGCGTGTGGGTGGCGGGGAGCTGTGTCAAGAGGGTGGGGGTTGGGGGCAAAGCTGGAGTTGTTGCATCGTATTGTTTGACTGACTGACAGCGGGGGGTGGGGGGTGGGGGGGCAGGGGACAATGCCTGCGAACACGCTGCCACTCAGCTAAGCCCCCTTTGTGTGGCAGGGTGGGAAAGCCTCGCCGACGGCCATCGCTCGCATGATTCATGTGTTTAACATGATGGGATCTGCTCGGTGGAAACACGACGCCGATCAGAGGGGCTGCTGGGTAAATCAGGGCAAACAGGTAGATAACGTGCTGAGTAATGAGGCAATAAAGGCACTTCCTGCTTCAGCCTCTTTCCCAACCGACGGCTGCAATAAGGAAACTATCCACGGAACAATGTGAAACTCAATCCAGGCTTAAGCGCGAACACTCCTGTGGCTGTTTATTCAGAAGTTTAGGATTGTATTCAGGGGACGGGGGGGACGGGGGGGACGGGGCGGGGGGACGGGGGGGTCAGGGTATCTGCTTACGTTTGGTCCAATTAACAATACAATGGTGCCGGATTTGCAAGGAATCATGAATCTGCCTATTTGTCAGCAAACATCTGTTAATTATTTGTCCAAACAGGGACCCAGAGAGTAATTACTGCTGGCAATTAGGTCATGTGACGGGAGACGCAACCGCCAGGGACGGCGCCAATTAGCTGCTACGTTTGTCCCTGCAGCCGCCCTGAGACTCCTGCTGCTGAAACCCGTCATTACGCTCCCTCAGTGGGCCCAGGCCCACTGGTCCTGTGGACCTGGCACCGAGCCTGGACACAGAGAGACACACAGAGAGACACACAGAGAGACACACAGAGAGACACACAGAGACACACAGAGACACACAGAGACATGCAGAGACACAGAGAGACATGCAGAGACACAGAGAGATATGCAGAGACACAGAGAGACATGCAGAGACACAGAGAGACATGCAGAGACACACAGAGAGACATGCAGAGACACACAGAGACACAGAGAGACACACAGAGACACGCAGAGACGCACAGAGATGCACAGAGACACACAGAGACACACAGAGACACGGAGAGACATGCAGAGACACACAGAGACACACAGAGACGCACAGAGACGCAGAGACACACAGAGACAGACAGAGACACACAGAGAGACATGCAGAGACACACAGAGATGCACAGAGACACACAGAGACACAGAGAGACATGCAGAGACACACAGAGACACACAGAGACGCAGAGACACACAGAGACACACAGACACACAGAGACACGCAGAGACACACAGAGACACACAGAGACACACAGAGAGACATGCAGAGACACACAGAGACACACAGAGACACGCAGAGACACACAGAGACGCACAGAGACGCACAGAGACACGCAGAGACACACAGAGACACGCAGAGACACGCAGAGACACGCAGAGACACACAGAGACACGCAGGGACACACAGAGACACGCAGAGACACAGAGACACAAAGACACACAGAGACACACAGAGACAGGCAGAGACACACAGAGACACACAGAGACACACAGAGACACGCAGAGACACGCAGAGACACGCAGAGACACACAGAGACACACAGAGCTGTGATGTCAGAGGAACTGGCCGACACAAAGGCGACTGCTGGGAATGTGAAACACGGAGAGGGTGAGATTGTGTCCTCCTGCAGCCAGACGTCCCACTGACGTGACCTTGAGTGGACATGGCAGCAGTTTAGTTGCCTTGATAACACACACACACACACACACACACACACAACACACACACACACACACCACACACACACACACACTGGTGGGTTTTATCAGCAGCAGGTGCAGATTGAAATCCCACATCTGAGGGACGATGAGACCTCCCCGTCCTGCTTTAGGTGATAATAAAGTTGCACGGGGGTGAGGACGGACACACGTGCACGCTCGCCCTGGCTCATCACGCTCCAGACGGGGCTGCCAGTACAAACTGGGACACAAGTTGATTCCTCGGAAAATCCCTTCACACTCTCAGATTTCCTGATGATTCCACGGAACTACATGGAATCACCCGAGGATCAGTGCAGCCCGGAGCGAAGAAGATCCCGATCCACAGGAAGGAATCCACCTTCCTGACCACACGGAGACCCAACGAAAACACAGGAGAGAGCAGGGTCAAAGGTGAAGGTTACAGCAGCCTGCTGATGTCATCACACACACACACACACACACACACACTCGCACCGTCACAGCTGAGAGGCTACAAGTGCTCTGAAGACCTGGAGAACAGCTTCCACCACCTCCGGCCTTATCTCCGTTCCAGCACCCAAAATTCCAAATAAAAACTCACGCCGGGCTAATTGGACACCGCGCCGCTGTAGAACTGCAGCTAACTCGACAAATGTGCCACAACACGTCCAGTTAATTTCCATTAAATGATAACACACTCCAGCCGCTTCCTTTCTAATATGTGTTTTCCTATTCAGAAATTCCAGGCACGGGCGCGTGAACCCCAACCTTTGTTAATATGAATATATTGGGATCCATTTGCATAATCCACTTCATAATCCACTGCGGCGCTCGGCGCTGACAACGATAAGGAGGGGTAGCCACTGTTTCTCCTGGGAACGCCACACAGATAAACGCAGGAAAAGAGACCCACTTTCCGCTCCTATTAGGAGATAAAAAAAAAGGAGAAGGATTCCGAAGTTTTCACTTTTCAGTAAATGTGGCGTTTAGCAGTCAGACGTCGGCAGGATGTTGTTGTTTGCGGCAGGCAGGTGGATTTTTTGGGGGTTTTTTTGCAGACGCTGCCGCGGAGACGCGGAGAAATGTCAGTTTAAAGGAGAAGCTGTTGAAATCCGTCGTTTCCTCCGTCGGGATGCGGCCGGAATCCCAGCGACAAATGAGCAAACAAAGGTCCGTCCTGAACGCCTCTAATGAGGAGCCTTTCAGGTGAAGCTTGGATGGAAGTGTGTGTGTGTGTGTGTGTGTGTGTGTGTGTGTGTGTGTGTGTGGTGTGTGTGTGTGTGTGTGTGTGTGTGTGTGTGGCAGTGAAAAGCTCTCTTAAGTCCCCCAATCTTTCCAAATTGGCCTCCAGGATGACGCCACCACACTTACATCCATCTCCACTGTGCCGCGCACATTCCGGCTAGGTGTGTGTGTGTGTGTGTGTGTGTGTGTGTGTGTGTGTGTGTGTCCTGTTTGGACAATGGCAACACTTCCTTTTCGGCCTCATAGGCAGGGAGCCCCAGCCATTGTGGCCTGATTAGGACTCCCATTCAAGCTCTCTGGGATTCCTAATTGCGAGGCCTTGTGCAGCAAACTCCCCCTCACTTCCCAGTCCTCACTTCCCAGCCCGCTCCGCTCTCCTCACGACTACTGTAAGACTTAATGAGACACAATTACTGCCCCCCAGGAGTCCTGCAGCCAGCCAATCACAGAGAGGCACAAAGACCCCCGGTGAATGGCCACTCAGCGGAAAAAGAGACAGAAAGAGGGAGCAGCAGGGAGGGAGGAATCACAAGCCTTCATTGTCCGGAGAGAGAACCTTTTTTTTTTTTTTGGGAGAAATATAAATGTTTTTATTTAACGCCGGCTTATAATTAGGCCCCTGAGAGGGGAAAGGAGAGCCAAAGGAGTGGAGAGGGCGGGGAGTTCAATGGGGAAAAGAGGCCCGTAGGTACAAAAGATGAAGAATGACATGTTATACGTGTGGAGACGGAGGTGGAGGAGGGCAGGCGGAGGGGGGGGGGGGGGAATAGATGCAGAGGTGAAACAACACAGAGGACAAAACTGGAAACTTTCTCAACTTTCTGAGCCCGCTTGGCGTGGGAACCTGCCCGACGCGGAGCGATGCGTGCCAGTCGGGCTGGAGAGCCCATCCTGGCACTTCACATTTGGCTCGAGAGGTGAATTAGTCCTTGATTTGGGGGGGGGGGGGGAACGCTGCCAAAATGGTTTGGGAGGTGTTTTAACTGGGACTACAAGAGTCTGGATGTGGATGGGAACGTTCCGAGTCACTCCTCCTGTTATTGGAGGGATTTCCAGCGTTTACATGCGGTGAAAAGTTTGGTGAAAGAAGCCTCCCGGCAGGAGAGGTGGCAGGTGTGGGGGGACAAAGGGTCCAGCAGAGCACACGCCTCCGCCAGCAGCCCAGCTTTACACACACACACACACACACAACACACACACACACAAGAGTCAAACACAGGTTGTTGGTTTTTTTTGCCTGTTCCCAATCAAGATGCCAAGTTTGATCCGATGACATTCACGACGTTTCTGGACCGTGTGGGAAAAAGTGGGAGACACAGGGAGGAATTCATGAGCTGCGTCACATTTCTGAAGAGCAGAACTGGAAGATCTTTGTGTTGTTGCAGGAATTTAATCAGTGACAGTCACAGTTGTTGCTCTGGGCTAAACAAGCAGACACACACACACACACACACACACACACACTCC
The DNA here is from genome assembly GCF_003711565.1 of Takifugu flavidus. Taxonomy (NCBI): domain Eukaryota; kingdom Metazoa; phylum Chordata; class Actinopteri; order Tetraodontiformes; family Tetraodontidae; genus Takifugu; species Takifugu flavidus. Next base: position 4,353,353 of record NC_079534.1, on the reverse strand, counting down.
TTTAATACCACATCATTTATTTCTGATGCAGGAGCTGTGAACTAGCTTGAGGTGATGGGAGTTTACTGGAGAGATGTGACCATGTGATCCCGACGTGCGCCGGCAGGAACAAGCAGAACGTTTAACACTTCCCGTGTGTGTGTGTGTGTGTGCGTTGTGTGTGTGTGTGCGTGTGTGTGTGTGTGTAAATACCTCAGCGGTGGCATCGTCAGGGGGATCCTTCCTCCTGCATCCTTCAGGACGCCGCCGCCACTGCTGTCTGAAGGGAAGCAGAACCGTTCGCGGTAACTGTAGATGCATCGGTGGATCACATGATGCCCCCCCCCCACACACACACACACACACACACACACACACACACACACACACACACACACACACACACACACAGCAGCACTGATGGATCCTTTTATTAGCTGGATTCTTCTCATGTTTTCAGATGGATTATGCGTCCCAGAAATTAGAAAATAAGCTATTTTAAACAAACGGGGCCTATTTGTCTCCTGGAAATGTTTGCTGAATGAAACACACACACACACACACACACACACACACACACACACACACACACACGCTCTGCCTCGGCCCCGCGGCCTTTTCAGTGTGTGCAGCCTCTCAGCCACTAACTGAACCCCCTTTGTTTAGCGGTGACCCTCTTAAGCGCAGGTTGGAGCCTGCAGCCATTCCACTTTGGATTTGGACCCTATCGCGTGTCGCGGGGCTAAGTCGACCCGGACCGGGCCTCTTCACGCAGACGCAGCAGCAACAAGCATCCATTCACGTCAGCAGCCTCACCGTCAACGCTACGGCGACGCCACTCACACCAGGGACGCGCCGCAGCTTCTTCTACGCAAATAAAAATGCTCATTTCTACCAACACGTCGTTACAGGCTAGCAGCTATACAGAAACACTCTTGTTACTCACCCTCTATTCATGAAAATTTATGTATGTATCGGTTTTAAAACCTTCTTCATGGTTCTAATTGATTGAATTTGGTGAGCACAGTCAATAAACTACATCTTCTCATGTAAAATAGTGTTTTCTTTTTAACGGGTTTTGAGCCCTGCGGTCATTTTCCCGCCGCTAATGCTAACTAGCCTCGTTAATTAAGGGTGGATTAATACCGAGGTAAAAAAAGTGCTTTGTTTGATTTCCTGAACGACTGCGTGTGGTTTTTCTTCAGTTTTATCACATCGCTCCACCTCCCGAGGAGCCGGCCAACCCAAACGCCCGGATAAAATGTTCACAGCTGACTCAATTTTATCTGGACATCATCTTTAATTGTGCTGTTTGTGCTTGTAATGAGTTTATTGACGGGTGCACTATAAAGTCTGTGACCTTGAAACAGCCAAACAGTCACGGCTGTAACTAATAAACACCAAACGGTCACAAATCGAGCCCATAAATAGGATCTACTCATAGAAACAGACACAACAGGGGAGATATTCTGGGATGAACAAGAGTTTAGGAGCACAACATCTGCATTTCCATCCAGTTTTAACCTGCCAAGGATCCTGGAGGGTCCTTGAAGGTCCTGGAGTCTTGATTTCCAGGCAGAATCTCCGCGTCCTGCAGATAGAAGCTAACAGGGTGTTGAAATATGCCGATGAGCGTTGATGGGAAACAGCGCCGGTGTCAGAAGAGCCGAGTGTGTCGCGAACAGCAAAGACGACGGCGGTTTATTTTTAGATCTGCGTTTTTCTGCCTCCGTTGAACTGACAGTGCAAAAGTGGCGCGTTTCAGTCTCCAGAGCTTCTGCGGTGGCGAGTTTGATCTCTTTTTAATGCTTTCTCCCTTCGTTTGGCTCCTCCTGCTTCATCTGGTGGTTCTTTTTTCCTCTTTTCCTCCAGCAGTTTAATCATGTTAATCATGTTTGTCGTTCTACATGTTTCATCTTTATTGAATTACTTGTGAGGATTTATTACTTTACTGCATAAAGGTCTTATGTTTGCACTCCTGAAAGCTTTCCCTCCTTTCCTTTCCTCCTCCTTTCCTTCCCTCCTTCTTTCCTTCCTTCGTTCACGTACAGGTGCAACCGAGCCACCTCCCAGTCGACATTTATGGCCGATTCTGCTGCCAAACGTGAAATAATAGAAGCAAAATCTGCCCGTTAATGAGTAACTCGGACTTTTGTCAGAGCCTGAATTGTTACTTTCCTGTTTCATAACTTTATTTAAATTGTTTTCCTTCACACACGCGAGCCTCCGTCATCAGATGTTTTGAAAGATCGCCTTTTAGTTGGGGGTCAAAGGTCGCCGCCACCATGCCTCAGGTCCCAGGAACCTTTAAGAAATCTGGTTGGTTCTAACTCAAAGTGCTTCAGGGTCCAGACTCCTGGTGCTTCACTAGGGGGCGCTAGAACCAGGAGCACTTTTTACTGTAGCCACTGATAGAAGTGGGTGTGGCCAACGATGCCAGGGCCAGTCTAACTGGGAGCACTGGGGCGAGTGGTTGGTGACTGGGAGAGTTTCTGTCGGCGCTGTTTTCCTTCAAACTTGATCTCAGAGTTGAGGAAAGTTTGGCTGTGACAGAGCGATGGAGCCTGGAGCCAGTCTGAGCATCATGAGGCATCACTGTCACGCGTCGCTGTCACTTCCTGCAGCAGGCGAACGCCGTGGGGGCGGCTCCACGCGCGCTAACGTTAGCGTTTTCTTTGAATCCAAAGACTTTGGGACGGGCGGCGCTTCGCTAATCATTATCCAGCATTTTAAAGCCTTGAATTCCTTTTCTGCCCAGAGTCAAACATTTACCCGTTTACCACTGAGCCCTTTAATCCAGGTGATTCCTGTCACTCATTATATGATTCCGACACTTCTGCCACCTCGCAGCTCATTTCGGAGATAAGACAGGTGCTGCAGTTTATGTTCTCATTTCCTTTATGAGCTTCTTGTTTTATTAGCATCGTTTTTATGCGGCACTGTTGATATTTAACGTTTTCTCATCCTCCAGGCCGGGCTTGGCCCAAACGTCTGCGATGACCTCATTAAAAATGCCGTTTTTGATCGTTTCGAGGGCATTTTCTCCTGTAAACGCGTCCGATTTCTCACCTGTTCCTTTGAACAGGAGAGTAAACACGTTCGGCCGCTTCGCTTGGATGATTTACAGCAGGATTCAAACAGACTTGCTGGATGAAATCTTGAAATGCAAAGGTCAGCAGAACAAAGCGGTCCAAAGGTCCGGCCAGTTCCCTCATTGCCATTCGGTTTGATGCCCCAGCGGAAGTGTCAGAACCAACTGGGGGGTCTGTGGAGGGGGCGTTAGCCGCCACGCTAGCTCGATCCATGGAAAACCACAGTGGAATGAGTCAAATCAGGCCAATAAAAGAGAGTTTTTGAGAAGAAGGTCTGAACGGAATGAAGAGCAACTCAAAGGGACAAAGTCCGAAGGTCCTGACCAAAGGTTCCGGACGTGCAACCACAGAGCGAGTGATGTTTGTGCTCCGTTATCAGCCGTGGGTCCAGGTTTACAGCAGGGATTCGCTTGGGACAGCAGATAAACGTCAGCGTTGATCGTCCCTCAAGTCAAAGTTCCACAAAGTCCTCGTTCGAAAATCCCCAATCATCGTCATGACGACAATATCAGGGACTTCCGTGTTGTGAATGGAGACGACTGGTCTTGGCTTCATGGGGGGGGTAAATGAGCACATTGAGTTGACCTCCATGAAGACGGGCTCCTCCTCCCTCTGTTGTCCCCGTCCCCCTCGTCCGCCCCTCGCCCCCCCCTCGTTTGGCTGAGGCTAAATGTCTTGTGTGAGATAACATCGCAGTAGGAAATTCCGCCGGTGTTGCCAGCGAGCTCGGTTTTCTCCCCAGGGCTGGCAACAATGTGCGTCCTTCATAAGTGCCTCCGCAGCACTCGGGATCTCCGCTCATCCCCTGTGAGCCCGCTCAAAGAGGCCCGGCGGCGAAACCCAACGCCGCGCTCGCCACTGGCGGCCGCAGGTTGAGCGCTGCCGCGGGAATCCTGCGTCCTCCTGCTGCTGCCCCAGAGATGCTCCTCGCTACGTGGCGGCGTCCACGGCGGCGGCGCCGGCGTCCACGTGGAAACTCCATCTGCCGCTCCGACATGTTTTGCTCATCACCTCGTGGAAAGATCTCGGCGGGGAGCGATGAGGTCGGCCCCCAGCTCAGCCGCGGTCTGCTGTTCTGATCAACGTTTCAGGTGGACCGGGGCTGCGGGCGGTCGCCATGGAAACGGCCCCTCGCATCAACAGACACTGGTCTGACTGGGCCAAACTGGGGACGGGAGTCGCGTCTCCGTCGTCTCTTGACTTTTTTCAGAACTTTAATCAAAGATTATTTGTGTCTTCTCCGCTCATTCATTGGTGGAAAAACTAAAAGTTTAAGTTTGGAGATGTTAAACAGCCCCACATTATGGGATAGAGTCCATGGTCGGACCATATAGGGGGACATGTGCAGACCTCCTGGTCTACGTTCTCTCTGCTCCTTCTTCCATCCAGCAGGTGGAGAAACACCTGAATGCAGATGCTGGTGTCACCTGTGGAGAACCGGAGCAGACCCGAGTGATCCCTCACAGCCAGGTTCTGCCAGGTTCTGCCAGGTTCTGCCAGGTTCTGAGACACCATGAGGAGCAATGCTTAGTTTACCCTCAGAAGGCTTCTGCCAAGCCTGACATCCATCAGGGTCCAACAAAGCTCTGAGCCTGCGTCTCCTTTCAAACGCTGTTTATCTCTCGGTTTGAACCCTCCTAGTCTCCAGGGCGCTGCCACAACACGCAGAGTCCCCACAGCTACCTTCAGCCCCCCCAGATTAGTGGGTTGTTGCCTGGGCAGGACCAGATGTTTGCAGACCGTACAGCATAAAAGGCTTTATGTATTTAGGGCTGTGTCTCTAAATTTGGAGCGTCTGTGCCATGAGAGCTCTGAGAGAAAGGGAAGGAGTGTCTGTGTGAGTCAATGTCTGTGACCTTTGGAGCCCAGTTCAGGGCTTCTCACACACAAAGAGCGGCTTTTCGGGGGGTTTTGGGGGCAGAAATACACGTTTTTAACAACTACGAACAGCTTCAGGGTCTAATAAAGAAATCTGTGGGGATCTGAGCCATCACGGGTTGGATTGGTTCGTCCCCGTCGGCGCTATCGCCCCGATGAGCGCCGCCGCCGTGCTGAACACACCTGTTGTCACAATGATTTGAGGCGCGTTAAGGTTAATGATGCTGCACTTGGTGCTTTGTCATTGCTGAGTGACAGAGCTGGAGTTTGCACAGGGGCTGCGGCTCCAGGGCTTCAGGAATGCCGTTCAGTAGATAGCGCTCTCCAGGAGATAACCAGGCCGTCGTAAAAACGTGCTCGGCCCGCACTTGTGATGTAATCATTTACTGGACGCCAGTAGTCGTTAGGGCAGCCGTTGATGTTTATCTACCGCTAATGATTGGCTAAATATATGGAATCACTTTATTTTTCTGTTACTTCAATAAATCACACCAGGAACCTTTGTGACAACAGCAATGAAGGGGAAACGTTAGCAGTGTGTTGCTGTTTAGCTTATCGGTACCGTTAGTGACACAAGTTCGTAATTTAGGGCCCTGCGCGACGTTTCGCCGATGTAGTTGTGTCTAGCTAACGTTAGACTGCAGAGGGAGCCTGTAGACATGCAGAGGTTTGTCATTGTCGTGATTTTTCTCTCCTCAGGTGCTAATCAGCTAAAGCTAAAGAGCCATTCAGCCCGTTTAATCCGCAGCAGCTGAAGCAGACGGGCAACACGAGTGATTGTGTGTCCGTCTTAACTCTTCTTGTGTAGCTTAATAAATTATTTAACCGTACAAACGGATCCACGCGTCGATCATCGACTGTAGCTGTGAGAAACAGAGGATTGGGGGCTGCAGGTGGGCGTTGGCAGGGCCGCGTGGAGGCTGTTGCCAAGTTTGGCCCGGGTCAAGGTCAACTCCTCACCTTCACGAGGAATGTATCGATCCCCCAGAATGTGCACGTTGTGTTCGGAGCGCCGCCAACACCCTGAGCAGGACCACATGTGTGAGGCTCCCTGGGAGCTCACGAATCCCTGACAGGGGAGAAACACACTTTCATCATTAACACCATCCAAGAAATCAATATTTAACGTGCACTATTTTTCCTACCGCACAACATGGCTCCGATGTGTCGTTCCTCATGCACGGGCATGCGTTGAGTCTGGGTAAATGTGTAAAAAGCTTTTACTTAAGGGGCTAACATGGGTAAATATTAGCAGGGAATACTTGTGTGCATGCGTGTGTGTGTGTGTGTCAGAGTGCATGAGCTTGGCTGTGTTTACCCTCCCTGCAGATGTGTGTGTTTGTGTGGGACGTCTCTTCCTGAGCGTGTGTGGCTGCGTGTTTATTAACCTGTCTGTGCAAACGCTGGTCGGCTTTTTACCAAAACGAGTAAAACGAGGCCACTTAAAGCCCCGAGTAAATACCAGAGGCCTTCGGACTCTTGCGCTGCGAACATGTTATTTTAAGCCCAAATTACACATCATCTGATATCCGTCCTAAATGGCTTTTCCAGCCTTCTAACTGCTCCAAGGATTCTGAGGGGGGGGTGAGAGGGGCCAACAGGTTTACTAGCAGCAGAAGAAAGGAGGGAAAAAAGACAAGGCCGACCTGACTGGGATGAGGGAAACCTGCCAAGGCCTCAATTCCCCAAGAAGGACAGAACAAGGTGCAGGCGGGGGCGGGGGAAGGGAAGGGAGGGGGGGGGGGGGGTACTTATCTCTTTTTAAAACATTTACACTTCCAGCTTTAGTGCTTTTGGGGAAGCTGATCCCGAATGTTAAAGGCTCCATTTGAGCGGCGGTTACCGGGAGACGTTTGGACGGTTGTAAATCCGGGACGACTTGTTGAGATAACGGTCCCGTTTCTCGAGGGCGCCGCCGTAAACCGCTCCGCCGCGTCGGGGAAAAGACCCGGATCCAGGTCACGGAAACCCCACACGGGAGAGTGGGTCCACAGTGGATTCAACCAAAACCCTGGAGAACACACACACACACACACACACCTGCAGGCCAGGTGAGTCAGGGAGGGCGTGGCCTACACCGGCCTGGGGAGAGAACATGATGACGCAACAATGGCAAATAAGAGTATTAGTTCACACAGATCCTGCGTAGATGGAGGTAAAAGACTCACAGCCTTAACCTTCAGTTTCTGCACATTAACCAAGATTTGCACTGAACACACACACACACACACACACAGGCTATATAACTCTACAATTTCCTGCTTATGTGGCGATTACAAGTGTTTTATTTAGAGGTTTGCTGGATGGTAATAGAGTTTGTGCAGGTGTTTCCTGCGACTCAGCCACAGTCTGTTGCTCCTGAATGAGTTGAGTTCAATCCCCCTTTTAAAACCCGATGTTTGGAGACAGGTGAGAGCCGCTGTGATCGTGCCGATCGCCTCAAGAGAGAACTTCCAATTAAACCTGCAGCATCCTGTTGATAGAGTGTGTTAAGCAGCCCGACACACTGAATTAGCAACAGCTAATTTGTTGTAACGGCTTGCGACACACGTGGGGCATCAGTCAGATGGGGAAAGCTGAGGGTGTCACCTCTGGCCGGCCCGTCTCGCTCCAAAAGGCCAAACATTAGCGGAACACTAATGGCTTTCAGCCCGGACGCGTTTCCCACCTCATCACCGTTCCTCCCTCCCTCCCTCCACAGCAATGTGCCCCCCTCCTGGGGTGAAACTGCTCATAAAACCAGGTACGAGTCGCGGCTAACCGAGACCCGAGGCTGTCGTCACGGCCGCTAATGAATCCTCGGGTCTGTGCGGGACCAGAGCGGAGCAAATGAGCGTGTTTACCCCGGAGACGACGTCAGCGCCGCTCCAGAAAGGCTGGAATTATAAACGTGCCTCGACTGTTTCCAGTTGCAGCCGCGCCGAACAGGCGTCCCGTCGCCCCGGGGCCTTGATGACGCCAGCCAACAAGTGGCAGTTTAGAAGGGTTCTCCGAAACACCCTCAGAACAGACCTGGCACCTTCCAAATGTAAACTGCAGCGTGGACGGATTAGTGAGGGCCGCGGAGACGAGCCGGGGCAAATGTTCACATTCTGGCAGCTGCTTTAATCCGCCCAGGAGTGGAAATGTTCACTGTTATAAGCTTCACTCTCAATTAGCTTCCCTGTGCACAAGGTTCTGGACCAGGACGCGGACTAGGTTTGGCGTCGGTCGCCATGTTCCGGAGCGATCCGGTATCGATACGTCTGCCTTCCTGATGGACGCCTCCTTTAGCAGAACAAAGAGCTTAGCATGGAATCAGAGCGGCTGGGAAGCACAAAGCTAACAGAGTTTTAGACGACCAAAACTGGTTTTGTCATCAGATAATTCCAGAAAAACGAGAGAATCTGATTCGACGGCGCTTTAAACCTCAATCCGATTATGAAAATATCTCCAAAAAGTCATTTTAACAGATTTTTGCAGTTAAAAATCATTCAAACAAATGTGCAACAAGACCATAAAGTGAATGTATCTTCATCTATCCTGACAGTTACATCATAGGAAGTAATTAAATTTGTCCACTCGTGCACCAAAACACAGCTAACAAAGAGCTAAATGCTAAACAGCTGAGACTCTTATGTGTCACATGATCAATACACTAATCAGCTTCTATTATAATTAAAGGAGGAATCTTGTTGTTTAATCTCTTCTTTCCTCTGTGGTTCGGTCACCAAGTGTGTGTGTGTGTGTGTGTGTGTGTGTTTTGGGGGGGCTGTCATTTTCAGTTGACTGATTAGGGGGAGGGTTCTGTGTCAGTGTTTGTTCTGGTTAATGAGCGGAAGGAAGGTGAACCAATACAATACAGGCTGTCAACACAACCACTGTCAGGTGTGTGTGTGTGTGTGTGTGTGTGTGTGTGGTGTGTGTGTGTGTGTGTGTGTGTGTGTGTGTGTGTGTGAGTGTGTGCGTCGGGGGCCGACTGCTTTAACTGCTGGAACCTGCTATCCTACCCCAGGCTGATTAGTTGTGGGTCCTAAAGTAAACCAGCTGTGGAGGAATCCAACCTGTGGAAGGAAGGAAGGAAGGGGGGAGTTCTCCATCCATCGGTGACCAGCGGAGCCACGTCCACACACGCTGGAACAGAACTCATTTCCCATGATGGCGCCCAGAACACCGGAGACGTCCACCCAGTGACGAGAGTCCCTCCGTCCGTTTCTCCTGCAGCCTCATCAGCAGCGCCGAACGGGAACGTTTGCCGGTTCTTCTCCTCGCCTGATGTTTGGAATGTTCTCCGCCAGCCTGGAGCAGTTAGGCGGGAGCAACATTGCCCCTGAGATCGGGGGTGGCGTCTGACAGGCGGCGTCCAAACGCGAGGAACGTAAACATCTTCAAGAGTCAACAGCGTCTCCACGTCTTATCGTGAAGTCATACGTCAGCTCTAATTACACTCTCGGTGTTTTAAATGAAGTCAATTGCCCCGGGGAGCAAAGTAACACTTTATTTATTTAATTCCGCTTCATAAAGATAGCGAGGAGGTGTTTGCTCCGGCGAAACTGGGTCAGGTGGTTGTTGGCTCCACCAGAAAGACACACAAAGACGTGATGTTTGTTCTGAAGACGAGCAGATCGTGAGGGTTCCCATCAGATCCCTGGAAGATTCCGTTTCGTCCTTCGCGAAGGTCGTCCGACCGTCACGTTGCCCCAGAATCTATCTGCAGAACCTCCACAAACAAACGAAGTTTGGGTTTGTTCGTTAAATCCTGGTCGGATGAGAAGCTCGGCTGCTTCTCTGGCCGAAAATGGAGCGCGTCACAAGAACAATGGCAGAGTTTGAGAGGAGAACGGGGCAGAGCTTCCCATGAGGACGTTATTAAGACAAACAAAGTTTCAGAGCATGCCCCAGTGACTCTGTGACCCCCCCCCCCCCCCCCCATCAGCTTATTGTTGTGCACCAAGAACACTGAGAGCCTGGGAGAACCAGGAGGAAGGAGGGAGGATAGATGGAGGAGTGGAATTGTGGAATTCAGGGAGCCACGGAACCCTAAACCCGCCGCCCAAGGCGGGACCATCGGCCCTGTTGATCAGTACCGCCTCCACCCTGGCTGGTACTGGTGCTGTTCTGTGGGCCCTGGTGGGAGGAGCCGGGCACCTGTTTCACCTGCGCTCCATAGCTGACCCCATGACCCCGTCGCTCCAGCTGAAGGTCACCTGAGGGCGGCGTGGCCTCATTCCTGGAGACCTGATCTGGAATCTGCCAGCTTTCTCATTACATCCGGTTTGTTGGAGGGTTGTTCGACGCCACGCAGCGACCATCCCGGTCAGACGAAGCATCCTTCAGCAAATATTGGCTTTCGAGGCTAATTGGTTCGGACGAAACCCTGCGGCTGGAAGCGGGCGGCCCGTCTGCCGGCCCGCCTCGGCTCCATTTGATGCTGATGAATCCAATAAGAAGTGTGAACGAGTTTAATTAGTGCGTTTGTATTGGTGTGTCTGCCCGTGTTAGCTTGTTTTCTTTGGGCTAGGCTCGGAAAATGTTTGCCCACACACACACACACACACACACACACACAGAGTGGCGTGTTTGTTTGGCCCAGTGGTGTGTCACATTAATCACTGGCCCAGCATGCTCTGAGTAATACGTTGGCACCAGCATTAAGACAAGCAGCCCCCCCCCCCCATCCCCCTGGAGACTAAGACAACCCCCCGCTGTGGGCTAACAAGAACACATTAACCTCCTTAACACACACATTCTGCCCCTCTGCCTCTGGGTTGTAAACAGTCGTGCACGCACACACACACACAGGAACAGTCTGTGTTTCAGGATGTTGTTGGGAACAATCCCGAGAGCTCAAAGACGCTCCAGACGCGTCGGTGTCGTTGTTAGGAGAAATGTTTGCAGCCCTTCTCCTGCTCATGTTCGTTCTCGTGCAGCATATCCGTGCGCGCGTGAGCCAGAGCGATTATGGCCCTTCCTGCGGGGTGAACATTTGAAACAAATAGCCAGGGCAGGGAAGGGCCCCCGTGGTTGACTTCTTCTCTCTTCCCGCCCCTGCGGGGGGGCGTGTCCTCGCCGCTCCACTATTAAACGCAGCGTGCACAGCGGCCGCGGAGCGTGCACAAGCAGACACGGCGCTGCAGCGACACAAAGGGAGAGAGCGGAGACTGCCAGGATCCCAGCTGAGCGCAGCCAAAGCGTTTGTTTTTGGGGGCTTGTTCTTTATATTTATTTCGATTTTGAAGACGCAGCCTGCAGACCACTGACCGTCGGTGCTGTCGAGCATGACTTCAGCAGCATCCCTGGATTAATCCGAGCCGCAGCCGACTTGCAAAGCGCAAGTTCGCTGGCACTTTTCCGGCGAAGAATCACGCACAGGCGGCAACGATGGACCAGAGCATCCCGGGCGTGTGCGTGCTGTTGATCCTGGTCCTGCACGGAGCGGGCTGCATGGCGGCCAAGGAGCGGCAGTGCCAAGAGATCACCGTGCCTCTTTGCAAAGGAATCGGCTACAATTACACCTACATGCCCAACCAGTTCAACCACGACACTCAGGACGAAGCCGGCCTGGAGGTGCACCAGTTCTGGCCGCTGGTGGAGATCAAGTGCTCGCCTGACCTGCGTTTCCTCCTCTGCAGCATGTACACGCCGATCTGCCTGGAGGACTACAAGAAGCCTCTGCCGCCGTGCAGGTGCGTGTGCGAGCGGGCCAAAGCTGGCTGCGCTCCGCTCATGAGGCAGTACGGCTTCCCGTGGCCGGACCGGATGAGGTGCGAGCTGCTGCCCGAGCAAGGCAACCAGGAGACGCTGTGCATGGACAACCGCAGCCAGACCACCACAGCTGCGCCGGTGGTGGCGAAGCCGACCAACCGACCCCTGAAGCCGTATAACCCCCGGAAGAAGCCCGGCAGCGGCCGCGTCATCCCGGGTAAACACAAGCCCGCGACACCCCCCTGTGAGCCGGGCTGCTTCTGTCGCGCCCCGATGGTGCCCCTGGCCGGCGACGGACACCAGCTGCACAACCGCGTCAAGACGGGACAGATCACGAACTGTGCCATGCCGTGCCACAACCCTTTCTTCACCCAGGAGGAGAGAACTTTCACCGCCTTCTGGATCGGACTGTGGTCCATCTTGTGCTTCATCTCCACCTTCGCGACCGTGGCGACGTTTCTCATCGACATGGACAGGTTCAAGTACCCGGAGCGGCCCATCATCTTCCTCTCCGCCTGCTACATGTTCGTGTCCACCGGCTACATCGTCCGGCTGATCGCGGGGCACGAGGAGGTGGCGTGCAGCCGGGGCCACGGCGCGGAGCACATCCATTACGAAACCACGGGTCCGGCGCTCTGCACCATCGTCTTCCTGCTCATTTATTTCTTCGGCATGGCCAGCTCCATCTGGTGGGTCATCCTGTCGCTCACCTGGTTTCTCGCCGCCGGCATGAAGTGGGGGAACGAGGCCATCGCCAGTTACGCACAGTACTTCCACCTGGCCGCCTGGCTCATCCCCAGCTTGAAGTCCATCGCGGTGCTGGCCCTGAGCTCGGTGGACGGGGACTCCGTGGCCGGGATTTGTTACGTGGGGAACCAGAACCTGGACAACCTGCGCGGGTTCGTGCTGGCGCCGCTGGTCATCTACCTGTTCATCGGCACAATGTTCCTGCTGGCTGGCTTCGTCTCGCTCTTCAGAATCAGGAGTGTCATCAAGCAGGGGGGCACCAAGACCGACAAGCTGGAGCGGCTCATGATCCGAATAGGCGTCTTCACGGTTCTGTACACCGTCCCGGCCACTGTCATCGTGGCCTGTTACTTTTACGAGCAGCACAACAGGGAGACGTGGGAAATTACGCACAACTGCACGTGTCTGACGGAGCCGAGCCGGCCCAGGCCGGACTACGCCGTGTTCATGCTGAAATACTTCATGTGCCTCCTGGTGGGGATCACCTCGGGGGTCTGGATCTGGTCGGGGAAAACTTTGGACTCTTGGAGGACTTTTTGCACGCGGTGCTGCTGGGGGAGTAAAGCCTCCGCGGGCTCCATGTACAGTGACGTCAGCACGGGACTGACCTGGAGGTCGGGGACGGCCAGCTCCGTCTCCTGCCCCAAACAGATGCCACTGTCCCGGGTGTGATCGGAGGCCCGGGATGGGGGGGGGGGGGTCGAGTGCGTCTCATGTCATTTGACACTAAAGACTCGGCGCGCATCGGCTCTTTGGGACAACGCGCGCGCCAGAAGACTCGTTTTAATGCTTTAAGTTGGTTGGAAGCGAGTCAGCAACTGTTGGCTGAGGTGAAGCTTCGTTTGTGAGCACTCCCCTAATGTGAACTTTGTGTTAAACTATTCCTTCTTGCCTTATCCAAATGACGTCCGCGAGTTTCAGTAGAATTAGTCTGGGGAGGGGGCGACTAATTGTGTTGGAATTGTCCATCAGCGTGTTGTAATTAGCACATTAATGAGCGCCTAATGGCTTCTATTTAAATAATGAGACTGTCGGCAGGAGAACAATGCACCTGGCACGAAGAATGCAGAGTCTTATCTGAGCTTAATTGAATGCGTACAGCGGACAAGATCCCCCCCGTCGATAGGTGACACGCTGTAGCTGCGGCGGCCCCCTCCCTGGGGGGGGCTGCTGCGTCTTCGAGTCACGGCGAGAGACTGAAACTTTCCTCTGTACGAGATGGACTTAACAGTAATCAATGCCTTAAAACTGTCTCATACGGGTCCGCGAAATATGTATTTATATAATTATTTGTGTACATCTGCTGTATATTTTGTAAATCAAATTCTACCAGATTGTAAATATGTATCATTTTCACCAATAGAAGAATTTATTTTGAGAATAAAACAGTTTATATTGAACTTTTCCTCGTGCATCCTGATCATTCTCGCCGGAACTCTTTGGTGCGTCAGAGTTTGGGCCGTGAGACGGAGCTCCGGAGCCTCCACCGAGCCTCCTCCGAGCCCACCGACCCTCCTCCGAGCCCACCGAGCCTCCTCCGAGCCTCCACCGAGCCCACCGACCCTCCTCCTAGCCTCCTCTCCTCGGTGCTGCAGGCACTCTCGGGAGCATCACAATGGCAAAGGGCCGCTACAGGTGGTCCTCTCAGTTTAACGCCCTTTTGTCCTCGGTTAAACCCACTGTTGGGCTAATTTTGGAACGTTAACCTCAGCCTGTTTAGCATGTTTATCAGGTCTGAACAATGCCAGCCGTCCCGAGGGCTGCAGTGCTGGGTGCTACTGCGGGCGCAGGCGTGCGTAAATACAGGCGTGCAGCGTACCCGTCAGTGTCACCTTAAATCACTGCTGTGGGAGCAGTGACGTTTGTGCGAGTGTGATTTAAAACTGTGATATCTCTGGGTCAATAACGAGCCCGAGTCGTGCCCGAAGCGCCTGGAAAGTGGGGCTGTGGTGCCACCTAGCGGCCGGCGTGGGCACAGTCCGGCAGAATAGATGAAAACCACCCAGAAAGCCCCGTCTTCAAACTGTTTACACTGAATTACTTGTTTATTAACGTGTTTACCTTTGTTGTGTAACTGGCAGCTGAGAAAATATGACTAAAGTAGTGCAGTTCAACACTTTTTACACTTTAAATAACCACCGCAAACTCTGACATTTAAAACCTTCTAAATGCAGATGTTGCACAGAGGGAGCTCAGGTGCTCGTTCTCGGCTGTGTGAGGTTCACTGGGCAAAGCCGGAGGGTAACGAACATCTCGAAGTTCACCGCGAGTCCCTTCTCACCCAGGCTGTGACAACTTTGACATGTGTCAAGCCCATAATTGCACCCATCACATTTAAGAGACAGAAGCTCCTGTTTGCTCAATTTAATGAGAACAAATTAATCTGCAGCCGCTTGTCAACCATGTGACAGGGCAACTTCCTGTGTGTACGTGTGTGTGTGTGTGTGCACGTGTGTGTGTGTGTGTGCACGTGTGTGTGTTGACAGAGGGGCTGAGCATGAACCCTCAGGCCTCCAAACTGAGGAAATGGGTTGAGAGGTCAAGCTCGATCCATCTCCTTGGAACGTAAACACGGCCGTCCAGGACGAGCTCATCAGGGAGGCTTCTGATTGGTTGAATTGCGATAAGCCGGCTCCCTCTTGGATGCTCATGAATGCCATCTTTGTGGAACGCTCTAATTAGCTGCCTGACACAGATTGTTCTGGAGTAATCAGGTTAGGAAGTGTGCGTGGCGTGCACGTGGCCGGTAAAGGTCACGCAGCTGGGACCTCCCGTTTCGGAGCAGAGCGGGAAGTATTTTCCTTTCAATCACAACTATTGTCGGTTCTCATAGCAGACCAAAGCAAACGTTTCTTCTGGGCCTGACAGACACAACTCAGAGACAGATGAGCTCACATCTGGCTGCCCTGATGCATGCTGGGAACAACTGCTCGGAAATGGAGCCCAGCTCCTCAAAGTGGATCAAATTTGTTCTGGAGGGGAAAAAAGATTTGACTTATTCCATATTTTCAAGTCTCATAATTCATCCATATAATCAGATATTAAATCGACTGTTTTAACATTTCTATTTTTGTTTTCTTATTTGCTTCTTTTAGTAAAGGATAAAACATTTAGAAGTACTTGATGTACTACATTTTAAAACAATGTGAGTCGGAAATATTTTACATGTCTGTGCAAGAAGTCACGTAGGGTGAGAGGTCTAGAGGTCAGAGGTCAGAGGTTATGTTTGCCCATTCTGACGTGCTGTGCAACAGAGAGAGGAAGCAGTTCAGGAACAGCCCCAGTTTTCCCTTCACACCAGGGTTCTTTGAGGATATTTCAACCTCAGCCACTATTAAATTCACACAGTATGACATTAGACGATTTTTTTGATCATTAAAGTAAATCTGTAAACAGAAGAGCACCTTATTATGTAACTGCGTGATAATACATCATGTAATCAACAAACACAGCACTAATTGAGCTGACAAATTCGTGCAATGGAACAATTTTCTCGACCAAAGTGCAGCAGAGTGGCAGTTTATTTTAACTGTACGTTTCTGTCGCCCTCTGGTGGTCAGAAGAGTAACTGCAAGTTGCTTCTGATTAAAGGACTTTAAAAAAAATGTTTTTCTCACTTCACTTCTCCGCATTTCACCCATTCTTTCATCTCTACACCCTTTATTTCGGCTTCCCTGGGAACCTCATATCGTCACGAGTTCCTGTTGGTGGGCTTGAACTGCAGTAGATTTTCTGCGCGCACACCGAAGGCCGGTGCGTGTTTGGTCAGCTGGAATACAAAGATGAAGCCTGGCAGCCATTCAGGCCGACACTCTCACATCCATCATCCACATCAAAGGAGGCCAGAATGGATTTTGTTGTTGAGCTGAGACCATCGGGGGCCACCGCTCCACCACTGCAGCCTCGGAGCTGAAGAGGACGCCGCCTGATCGATATTTTTCACGCCTCAGACGTTTCCTCTGATGTGCTGTTGTGCCCAATGTTGAGTTTTCTCTCCAAACTTCTCAATCTGCTCCGTCTGTCACCCGGGAGACCCGAGTGCTGCACCCGAGGCTGCAGGAGATCGATGAAGACAGAAGTTACGCTCTGAGTATTCTGGTCTGATGAGGACGCAGCTGTCCGTCTCACTATGGAGTTTTTAAAACACCACCATTCTCATGAATACTTTCTAGACTGTTACAATAAGTATGATTCTTCTATGAATCTAATTTCTATTAATTGATTTTGAGTGAGGGTGTATTTTTCTTCACGGCCACTAGGGGGCAGTAAACGCCATGTCAGCGAGCTCCAAAAGTCACCGGATGTTTTTGCAGTAGTCAAATGATTGTGGGACAGCTCAGCTAAAACGTGATCTAATCACACCTGAGCATGTTGAGGAGCTGAAGAATAACAGCTGGGTTCATCTGTTTCTTCACCTGTTCCCAGTCGCCGTGGAGACGCAGCTGCCAAGTTCAAATATTCAAGCTTTTCCCGGGAGCCACGTCGTTCTGTGACCGGTTTTGACGCGGACCACGACAATCATTCGCTAAATAAGTCGTAGTTGAGCTGTTTTATGTGTGACGCTCAGGTGTCCGCGTGCTTCTGCCTCCCAGGTGGCGTCGCCTCGTGTGAACCGGCCGATGGCGTCCCTCCTCCTTGTGGTGGGACAGATATGCCAGCGGGGACAGAGCCAAGGACACAGCTGGCAGGACCGTCTGCGACCGTCTGACGAGTCGCTGCAAGGTCAGCGTCCACAGATACACGCTGACGCGCTGCTGTTTCATGTGGATCTGGGCTGACGCGGGTGCGAGAGGTCACCAGGTTGGTTACACGACCCTTTTCTCCCGGCACCTGACGGACGCACCGCGGGGGCGGGCGGGTCGCGGATGTTTCTGCACGTCTTGGCTGCTCCAAATACCGCAGCTGAAGAAGAATGGCGAGGGTATGAGGCATGTGTCGGGGTCAGGGCTGCTGGGGGGAGTCGAGTATCTCAGGGGCCGACAGTCTTCCCACCAGAGAGGAGCCCTCGTTTAAGAGGGAGGCTCCTCACTCATGTCTCAGTTATATCGCCCTCCTTTGATTGGGGGAATTAGTGTTATGCATTCATAAACAAACAGCATCACCTGGCTCGAGCCCTGATCATAGGAGAGTCAAGTGGGGGTCAGAGGTCACGCAAGTGCGTCTATTGTTGCACCCCGTCCCCCAGAGAACAGCTGAGCACTTTAACTTCCTCCAAGGTCACCGTGTGGTTCTGGTAACCTTTCAGGAGACACAACGTAGACAAAAGTGCAAAATTTAAACAGTGAGAGTTTTTATTTTACAACTAAGTGAAGAAGAGGGACAGAAATAAGAAATAAAAATCTAACCGAAGGAAGGATTTGGAGCCTTTTAAAAGAGGCCCGGAGGCCTCTGACCAGGATCAAAGACATGAATGAATGGATGTGTTTAAAGGGGATGTGTTTAAAGGGGATGTGTTTAAAGCCTCGGTGCTGATTAACCTTCCCGGCTCACTCACACCCAGGCTCGCCGTTCTTGAGAGTCACTGCTGTCGGACTGTTGGCCTGAGTTTGTCCTGGCTGGACCGTGCTGACCCGTGTCCCCCCCCCCCACTGGTGCCGGGGCCCTCAGCTTTGATGATGGCTCTCTGTCAGGCCGAGGGGACAGCGGGGGTCTGGGGTGGCCGTTGAGGGCATCCTGAGACGGTGCCGGGGTGCTCCTGGGAGTGGGAGGCGTGTCCACCTGAGGATCTTTGCTGTCAGGATGGTTCTTTGATCGCGGGCTTTTATCTCCGTCTTCAGCCATGGTTGTGGCCGTCAACACGCTGCTTTGTTCTCCTCTGATCAGCTCCTCCGCGAGCACCTCCCTCCTGCTCCTCCACCTCACCAGCGCCTTCATGGAGCTCATCAGATCAACCAAGCTCAGCAGAACAGAGAGCGAGGAGACGCCCAACATGAAGCTCATCATCAAAGACTTCTCCGTGCGCCTGGAGACGTAGCATTCCACCCCGGAGGTGCAGGGGGCCTCGTAGCACAGGAAGCTCTTTGGAAAGGACAGACCAAAGAGGTAGAACTGGCCCGCTCCAAACGCAGCCTCCAGAAGGATCCTGAGCACCACCACCAGCACGTATGCGCAGTAGAAGCGTGGTCCTCTGGGCTCCTGGACCCGGCTCTTGAGCAGGGACAGTTCTCTGGACGAGCCGCGGTTCTCCAGGCCGACAGGGGAACCTCCACAGTAGAACCCTCCGGGACCCGGGTGCGCGAAGACCTTGTGCGCGACGTAGGTGGCGAAGAGCAGGTGGGGAAGGGCGAGAAGGACGAGGTGGAAGAGCCAGAGGCGGAAGACGGACACGGGAGCGAAGGCGTCGAAGCAGACGTTGGAGCAGCCCGGCTGGATGGTGTTGCAGACGAAGCGCTCCTGCTCGTCGCTGAAGAGCGGGAAGCCGGCCAGCAGCAGCAGGAGCAGGCGGAGGGCCAGCATCAGGGTCCACCAGGCCTTCCCTGGGGGGGGGGGCAGCACAGCTGTCAACCTGTCTGTCTGATGTCTGTCTGTCAACCTGTCTGTCCCTCCGTCCTGTCAATCTAATCTAATCTAATCTAATCTAATCTAATCTAATCTAATCTAATCTAATCCAATCCTGACACACAACACACAACATCAAAGCTCCACAATATCAAAGTGACGTCAGTAACCTGCAGTCGGCTCCACCTTCACCAGGACAACCAGCTCATCCGGGTCTCCTCCCAGTCATCAGCTCAACCGGCCTCACCTGCTCCTGCCCCGGGTATTTAACCTCCCTCTGACACACTCTTTAGTGCTCACGCAGACCTCCCAGCATTGTGTCCTTGCCCCTGTCCCTGTCCCTGTCCCTGTCCCTGCCCCTGTCCTGGTCCCTGTCCCTGTCCTGTCCCTGACCTGCCCCTGTCCTTGTACTGTCCCTGCCCCTGTCCTGTCCCTGCCCCGCTCACCTGCCTCAGCTTCTCTTTGACCAGTTCCCCACCTGCTCCTTGTCTGTTCCCTTCAGCCTGAGTTTCCTTGGATCTGTTAACCGTGGTGGATCACCTCCCTGCCCCGGGAGATCTCGCCGTGAGCAGAACCGATCACGCCAACAAGCTCGTTCTCACCCAGGAAGGAGACGCTGTGGCTGAGCGTGATGAAGAGAACGTCGCTGGCTCCCATCTTCCTCGGGTCTTCAGAACCAGCTGGTGTCAAACGCAGCTCAGGCTCGTCGTCTCCCGACGGCGCTCCAGAAGTGACTCCGGGTCGAGGAGGCCGGGACTTTAGGAGAGAGGGATCTATTCTTACCAGGGGGCCATCAAAGCATTGTTGGCATGTGGGAGGAAGAGTCACCCCCCCCGGAAGCTGCCTGGTTGCTGCCCCCCTCCCCACCCGTTCAGGACACGTCTGACATGTTCGGAAGATCAAAGCCGGATCGAAATAGGAGAGAAATGGACGTCTGGATGAAACCAACAACCGTTGAGCGGGTGACGCTTTTATTTGAGAATCAGCAACATAGCAGACGTCCGTGTGGGTCCATGATGAAAGAATAATAAATAACAATACAAAAGAGTGTGCTTCTAAAACCACGGGTTGGGGTCCAAACGGCGCCTTTAAACCAAAACCTCCATTCTGGGGTCGTGGGAATGTTCGGGAATAACCAGGAACGTTGTTGGGCTGCTCTGATTGGTCAGCTGCCCTCGGCGTGACCAGATCTACACGTCAGCTGACTACCTGAGTGTCGACACTTGTCCGTGCTCATAAATAAACAGGAGCAATCCCAGCGTTGGTGCGTTTGGACCTTCTCACAGGCAGAGTTCCTCAAAAAAAGGCTCCGGACAACAATCGGACTGGGAAAAACCCGACAAGTTGAGGCTCTCAGCCCAGTCTCTCTGTCCGTGATGGGCAGAAGATCCCGGGCACCACGACGGTCCACGCTGGTGTCACTGCTGAGGGACCCGGGTTAGGAAAGGATGGCAGGAACCCACCGGCCCCGGCAGAGATTGTCCACGCTGCCTGAACGCTTCCTTGCAGCTCTCCTGATGTCCTTGAACTTGTCATCACAGAGTCTGGAAATAGCCTGTAAGGAGGACAAGAACAAGATCAGGTTCTGCACACAGACGCTTCACAGTCAGATGTTTAAAGCAACATGTTTCCACTTCTTCAGGACTCTTCACCACAATGTTTCTGAGGAGGGGCAGTTCCTTTGGTGTCCGCCAGAGGGCGCTGACACCGCTGCTAATGGAAGCTGTGTTGGGTGAAAGACAAGGTGAGAAGGGTGTGATGCACCTCCAGTCTTTGGGCTTTGTCCCTGCTGAGGGGCTCCAGAGGGACGTTCAGGTTGTTGGACTCTGACAGCGAGCGCAGGTCAAAGTAATACTTGGCGTAGACGCTGGACGGGACGTTGATGTTGAACTGCAGCAGCTCCAGGAAGTGGCGCTCCAGCTCGTTCCTGATGCAGCGGGACGGAATCAAGCAAAGCTCTGCAACACTTCTCACCATGAGCTCCACGGGGGGCCGACTCACATGTCCTCTACAGTCATGTCCTTCAGGATCTGGCAGTAGTCGACGTTCCACACGGCCTGATCGTCCCAGACTTTGGAGGCCAGCAGGATGGAGCCCAGGACGATCCTCCTCCAGCTCCCTGGACAGATGCAGATCTCTGCGTAGGTGAGGAGCCTCTCCAGGTAGACCTGACACGAGCAGAGGTTGAGATCAGAGGGTGTGTGTGTGTGTGTGTGTGTGTGTGTGTGTGTGTGTGTGTGTGTGTGTGTGTGTGTGTGTGTGTGTGTGTGTGTGTGTGTGTGTGTGAGCCCACCAGCGTGACGATGGCACACTCAGACGTGAGCTGAGCGGCACTGAACAGCGTCCTGATGAAGCGGTAGATCTGCCTCTGCTCGGGGTCGTGCTGGTCGTAGTCGGGCGGCAACGCTGACTTCTGCCAGAGGAAGGAAATATAGATTATTACTGATAAATAGAGATAAATACTGATGATAAAGATAAATACTGATAAATATAATACTGATAAATATAGATAAATACTGATGATATAGATAAATATAATACTGATAAATATAGATAAATACTGATGATATAGATAAATATAGATAAATACTGATGATATAGATAAATATAAATACTGATAAATATAGATAAATACTGATAATATAGATAAATATAAATACTGATAAATATAAATACTGATTAATATAGATAAATACTGATAAATATAAATACTGATAAATATAGATAAATACTGATAATATAGATAAATATAAATACTGATAAATATAAATACTGATTAATATAGATAAATACTAATAAATATAATTATTGATAAATATAGATAAATACTGATATAGATAAATAATGATAAATATAGACAAATATAAATACTGATAAATATAGATAAATACTGATAAATATAAATACTGATATAGATAAATACTGATAAATATAGATAAATGTTTATTTCAAGTGAGGCAGACAGACAGACAGGCAGACAGACAGACAGACAGACAGACAGACAGGCAGGCAGGCAGACAGACAGACAGACAGACAGACAGACAGACAGACAGACAGACAGACAGACAGACAGACAGACAGACAGTCTTACTGAAAGAGGATGGAGCTTCTCATCAAATATGTCCATCAACATGCCTCCATCTGTGTCCCTGAGAGAGAAAGAACATTTTATTAACTTTTCTTTCTGCTTGGAAGGTTCAAACTGCAGAAAAAAGGGCAGAATATGAAGAACGTTCACGTTTTAAACCCATTTATCCAGCAGTTTAGATGTTTACTTGGAATACTCCTGATATTTGCTGACCAACATGACAAATAACCTTCACACATCCCTTAAAACAATAATTACCCTGCTGAGGAGGGAAACAACACAATAATCAACACAACAATGACAGCAGTTCTACTCACCTGTTCTTGATGTGGTAGTAGATGGCCAAAGCCACGCTGTTGAGAGGAAACAGGAAAAGCTGTTAGACTCACAGACCAGCAGCTCCTCCTCCTCCTCGCTCTCCTCCTTTACCATTTGATGGTGTGTTTGAGGTGAGGCTGGCTGACCGTGCTGTCATCCAGGAAAATGGTGGAGCAAGAGCTGTGTTTCCTCCTCAGCATCCCGTTCTGCGCACGCACACACACACACACACACACACGCACACACACACACACGCACACACACACGCACGCACACACACACACACACACGCACACACACACACACGCACACACACACGCACGCACACACACACACACACACACACACGCTGTGAATAGATCAGATAGGACCAATATTTTCCTGTAAAGTCCATCCTGACTCACATTATTGATGAAGACACTTTTCCGCTTTTCTCGCACTGAAGAAGAGAAACAAAAAGGTTGAGCAGAGCTTCAGAAGGAGCTGTACAGCATTTAAGTGTTAAAGACAAGAACACAGCAGCCACACACGACAGACGAGACAGTTGCTGCGGCAACAGGAGGAGGAGAAAAGAATAACTCACAGCTCTTATGAGGCATCTCTGCAGAAACAGGAACCAAAAAGTTTTTTCACTATTTGAACAGTCACAAAAAAAATCATTTTCCCTGTTTGCTGAACTTTAGCATTAGCGAGGCTTTAGCGCGACGTGCTTTTAGCGTGCACAATCTGCTGACTTCTGCTGACGCGGCGCCTCAAAACGCCCGCGTCAGCGTTTCTGTCTGATAAGTGCGGCTCACCGTCATTCTGGGACTTGCTGAGGAAGATGGTGGTGGCCCGAGGGTGGTCTGAGGGATTGTACTCCAGGTCCATCTCTGTCGGAACACAAGCATGCTGGACTCGGTGATTCTTTTAAACACACATTTGTGGTGGGCCCAGTTGGGAAGGTGGGTCATTAGATGGCCAGAACAGCTGGTTCTGGAGAATCCAAGAGTTGATATTGAACAACACAGAGGTTGCAGCTGCTGCAGGGAGCCTAAAGACGGTTAAAGGTTCACCAGAATTTAAGGCTGTCAACAGGCAGCACAACTGAGGTCATGACCTCGAGGCTGCCCTCTAGCGGCCACGCTGCGTTAGAACAGTTTTAGAAGAGTCCCTCCCTGTTTCCTTGGCAACAGAGCCGATCCTGAACAGGATCGCGCTCACGGGTGGAGAAGCTGAGATACACGTGTTATTTCTGAGTTCTGTGGACCGAGTTTATGAAGGTTAAAATGTTGGAAACAGCTTGTTGCTCAGGATCTGAGGGGAACATCCGGGGCTGGATGAACAGAGCGCTGATAGGTGACGTCAGCGTTGAGATGAGCCCAGATGGAACCGGGCCAGAACAGCTGTGTGAGCCTTTCAATGGCGTCATTTAACAGCTGTAAATGTGTGTAACGTCTTCAGTGTCTACACAATTAAACATGTGTGAGGAACACACACACACGCTGACAGGTGATGTGTTTACGACCCTCCCGACTCTCTCCTCCATCAGTCTAAAGGTCTGTAATGAAGCTGACTAATGAGGCCACCACCTGGATTTCCCATGGTGCACTGCGGCCGGTGTCGAGTGGTGACATGCGATATTCAGCAGCTGAGGTAAACTTTAACGGAGGCTCGCGTCAGCATCTGCACGCTGAAACGGGAGACGCCGGCTGGCCGACCTGCTGCCTGCTCTTAAAAACCAGTCGGCCACGGGACGCCCCGTCATCGGTCCGTCGTTGTTCGCTTCCATATTCCTGTAAGATCCGTCGGGATGAACGCACAAAAATCTTAATCGGTCATGACTACAGGGTTTCAACGGCTGTTGAACCTGCAGGAGCGAATAAAAACAGGAAAATACAGATTATTCATCCATAGAGGCTAAAGGCTACTACTGGTGTTGGGTGGCTCCCAGTTAGCTTATCATGTCACTCAAATAACAGGAGGGTGTCATTTAAACCCTGCACACTCTGTTTACACACAAACACGCACGCGCGCGCACACAACACATATCCTGTGTCCACATTGGGATCACTCTTCTTCCCAACTAAGCATCCCATCTTCTGCCATCGAACCTGCAGTAACGCCGCGTCGCCACCAGGCGTCGCTGTTTCCGCTCTTAACATCCGCCCGCTCCTGGAGATGAGCAGCAGCTCTGCAGCCTCCAGTGCAACAATAGCGACCTGATTATATCCTTAGATAATAAAAGCAGGGCGTTTATGCTGAGTGTGGATTTGTAATGAAACTATCTCCCTTGTTCATGCAAATCAGAGCCTTTCAAGTGTTTTTTTTCCCTGCCCAGCTCAAAGTGAAAGTGTCTTTCTGAAGTGATAATGAGAGGGTCTGTGGATCAGGGCGTAAATTACCCCCGTCTCTGGTCAGTGAACCAAGCACAGACGTCTTCTGTGAGGATAAAAAATCAACACCCAGGAAGCAGCAGCAAACTCTCTCTCACAAACTTCAGTTTAATATTCACAGCCAGTCGGTGTGAATAAAAGCAGCCCGTATTTATGTCCTGACCCCTCCGGGTGTCCCGCTGACACATGCTGTCCTCTGGAACCACTGTTCCTGTCAGGCAGAAGAGAAACCACAAGCTGACATAACGTGTGTCTGGCCTCCGGCGCGCTGAAATAGACCCTGCTGATAAAAGTTCCCATAAATAATCAATTCTGGCTCCACACAGATCATGAATGGCATCATAAATGTTCAGTTCTGCTCACATTTGCAGCTAAATAACTCAAACTAAGACCCTTTTTTAAAAATAATGTGTGACAACATGTCCAAAACAGGACATAACTGTCCCTGTTTACCACTGATTGTGTTCTGACACTGACTGACTGTCCCCCGAGGGGAGCAGCCAGCCGTCACTTTTGCCGACTGCTTTTGCCTCCAGCCACATCCCCGCTGCCTCCGAGCGGCAGCTGGAGCTTGCCTGCCCTGTCAGAGTCTCACAGCAGCCTGCTGCAGCACCGTCTCACCCAGCCGGAGTTGAGACCCAACGAACGGTGCTGGAGCCCGTGAGCATGGATGAGCGTGCATTCTTGCATTTATTTTACATCATAGAAACATTTTTAGCGTTCCGTCTGCACTTATATTAACACACAGAGAAAATGAAGGACACATTTAAGGTTATTTGTATCACAGCCTGCAACATCGTCCACAGCTGACAAGACAAACTGCAGGAATCAATGAACCTGCTTCATGAGAAAATCGCTGCTGGCTGCAAACAAGCAGCCCATTTAGTGGACCTCTCCAGTGTGAATGGCTCGATTGTGATGCATATTAGCATGTGTGTGCGTGCGCATGTGACACAGACGCTGTTTAATTTCATGCACAGGCTGAAAAACGAAGCCGCACAAAAGGAGTCCTCCCTCACCAGCAGCATGTTGTCATGTCAGGCGGTAGCCACGGAGACGGGAAAGGACTTTTCACACATGTGGCTGATGTGTTCGCTCACACAGGCTCTGAGGCCACAGGACCTGACGTCAGCTCACAGCAGAAAGCTTAATTATTAGATATATTTAAGGCTTTTCTTTTATATTCTCCTTGTAGGGCCGTGTGTGTGTGTGTGTGTGTGTGTGTGTGTGTGTGTGTGTGTGTGTGTGTTGTTAATTATCAAACAGCTGACTACTCCAGTATGTTCCACTAACTGGTAACCAGTAACTGTTAACTGTTCGGTCCAGTCCAATTAGCAAAACGAATCGGTTCTGACGTCACATGTAATCCCATTTAAACTACAATGTAACAAATTAGACCACAAAACTAATCTGAGCCTTTTTTCTCTCGACAAATAGAAAGACTCATAAACCGGACTTGGTTCTGAACCGAATGTGCTCGGCTCTGAAGCGCAGAGAAGCGCCGCGGGGGGGCCGTGAAGGCAGCAGCTGCGTTTACCGTCCACGTTCTCCCGGTCGCTGATGTGCTGCAGGTTGCAGCCCGTCTCCTCTCGGCTCAGGTCGGACTCCTGCTGGTACGAGTCCAGCCTGGTGTGGACGTTTCTGCGTAGCTTCGGGCTGCCGGAGACGCAGCAGGAGGCGGTGTTCCCCATCTCTGCCCTGGTATCGGGGCCGGAGAGAAACCAGGCTCTGGACCCGACGGGTCACCCGATCCCACTGAGGAGAACCCGGCGGCGTCAGCGATCCCCGGAGCGCATGAGGCGCATCCGCATAGCAGCGTCCTCCCGGGTCGCACCGGCCTTCTGTGTCCACGGGGAGGCTGTGGGGCTGTCTCCCGGGTTGGACTGTGTCACTTACCCCGCTGGACCCAGTCGATGTGTTCCGGTCCCTGCTGGATCCGTTACGGCAGACATGGCGGAGCGGGACGCATCCTGCGCCCGGCCCAGATGAGCTGTGTCGGCTTTCGCTGCGACTGGATCCTGGATCCTCCTGGATCGGTGTCAGGGCGACAGAGCCGGCAGGAGGGGGCGAGGGAGCGAGGGAGGGATGGCGGGGGGGTGGGGGGGGGACGGTTCCGGTTCAAGTGGCGGTCCGATCAGATGCTGGTGATCGTTACTTGCTGGTTCCTCTGATT
Source organism: Takifugu flavidus (assembly GCF_003711565.1). NCBI lineage: Eukaryota > Metazoa > Chordata > Actinopteri > Tetraodontiformes > Tetraodontidae > Takifugu > Takifugu flavidus. Next base: position 4,326,521 of record NC_079534.1, on the reverse strand, counting down.
TTCAGCGGAAGGTTGCAACGCCCCCAAATAGTTTCAGCTCAAATCACATTCTGTTCGTTAAAACTTTATTTGTTCACAATGTGCAATTTAGAGGTGACAGTAAAGCAGCACCAAAGCGAAATAAATAAAAATACACAATAGGAAGAGCGAACAAAGTAAAAGAGGAGCATTTGTTTATTCACACAGACCGGTTTAGGGAAATGAGCGCTGATGTAATCAGGCAACGAACCCTCTGTGTGTGAAGTAAAGGTTCATTTATTATTATTATTATTGTTATTATTATTGTTGTTGTTGTTATTAGGAAGAGCCCTCGTGTTTGGTTCGGCCGGTTGATGGTGTTGCTGCAGTACCCAGTGTTGACCAGAGGGGGTCGCGCTCGAGCCGCCTGAGTTGCGCAAGCGGTGTGGCGTTTTGGGCCCCGGTGGAATTTTCCACTCTAGCTGCCCTCAACCAAACAGCACCAAAACTGAGAGTCTGAGTGGCAGGAATGACTTTTATGGGGTTTTTCCATTCCGTGTTTATAGTTTTGGTGCGGACTCTGACGTTTATAGATAATTATCGCTCGTGTTTCTAATATGTGTGTTTACTACTTTATGACGTTCGTTCCCGGTGGTGGAAACTTGTTTCAAATGTCACTTGGGAAATGTGAACTTTGCAATGATGAAATATTTCACCATTGCAAGGATCCTGGAGAGGAAAGACAAGGTTTTAATGACAAAGCTTTATTTCGTGCTTGGAATTCCTGTTCATGTGTGAAAACAAACAGCTTTTAAAACAAATGGCTTGTTCACAGGCATAAATTCCAAATTAGTGCAGAAACATAAACACATCTCAGCTTTCACCACTAACAACACCTCTGAGGTCATTGCGAAGAGTTGCCATGGAAACTAGTTATCACCATTCTGCTAATCCCTTCTCATTATCTTTCTGACTGACCAGAAAATCAGGTTTCAAATGCCCCAAAAGAAGTCTCAACAACAACAACATTTATTAAAGTCGCCATGGCGACGAGAGGTGCTGACTCTGGTGAAGAGCGAAGGCAGCAGCCGAGGACGATGCTGCTGATTAAAGCGATTGGCAATAACAGGAAGTTGCGCAACTGTGGCTGCTCAAGAGAAGAGACTTCACCGCTGGGCCGACTGTTTCAGCATTTTATTATTTTATTACAGAAACAAAAAGTTCGATTGTGGATCACCAGATCAACTAAAACACTGAAGTCAACGGAACCAAGAAATCAACCTTTAGAAATGGACAGAAAGGAGAACAGGCTGCTGGGCCAGGACGCGGGGGGGGGGGGTTCAGAACAGGAAGGTGAATCAGCGTCCTCTTCAACACGAGGAGCATCACCCATCACCCGACCGCCGTGACCTGGAAAAACTCGCCGCAAAGCTGCTCCCAGCGGCGCTTCAGAGTAAACAGCGTGTGAAAGCATCTGCTGCCCCGGTTCTGACCCAAACAAAAGCATAGAACGGTGATATGCACGCCGGCGCTTTGGTTCTTCTCATGGCAGCGCCCCCCCCCCCTTCACGAATCTACTGCCAGAGTTCACAAAAACAGACTGTAAATATAAATATTTAGATGGAGGATCCGTTTCGATGGAGGATCCGTGGTTCTGTGCGCCATCCGGTAAATCTCCGAGTTCACCCAACAAAACGGACCGGAGCGGGAACGTCTTTCTAAACAGGAGGAAACTTTGAGGAATGCTTTAAGGAACCAAAGCCGGAGCGTAAACGACCCTGGAGACGTGGTTGCAGCTGCTGGTGGACCTGCCTGGGTTTGTGCGTCTGACCCGTGAGGAACCTGGACCCACTCTGTGCCGGAGTGGTGCGTCCTCAGGAAGCACCTGCGCTCCCTCCCCCCCACTGGCCCACTTCTCTCCACGCGCAGAACCGCAGGCAGAGTGCATAGGACACTTGGGTCTCCACACGCAAAGACAACGAGACAAGAACGAGAGCTCGGGGTTCTGGCCGGGAGGCGCCGGGCTGGAGTGAGCAGAGAAACAAAGACGGTCAAAGCAGCTTTTGTTCTGGAGTCTCTTTCGGTGCTGGACCTGGCGCCGCCTCAGGTCTACTCAGCCTTGTGGCAGTAAAGGTCTTTCAGTGCTTTCAGCTCCTCGATCAGGGTCTTGTTCTGGTTCTCCAGCACCGCCACGCGGTTCTCCAGGCACCTGACGTACTCTTTCTTTTTCCTGCGGCATTCCCGCGCTGCCTCCCTGAAGAAGAAGAAGAAGGAGGAGGAGGAGGACGTATGTTAGCTGAAGTATTTAAATAAAGTCTCCCTGCCCACCTTCCGCTCCGCATACCTGTTCTTCATCAGCCGGACCTCTCTCTTCCGGGTGATCTCCTCGGCCTGGTGCGAGGTGGAGGTCTGCATGGAGCCCTGGGAGGTGGCGATCACGATGCTCTGGGGCAGGCCAGAGTTCGGGCTCCTCAGCTGGTAGGTGGGCATGTCTCCTGTAGCAGCTGGTGGACAGAAGATGCCAGCTCTGTTAAAATGTTGGAAGCTCTCTTTCCAATCCACAAACATCCCTTCTCGGAGGCTGACTCCCGCTGCAGTACCTACAGAGGCCGGTAGAGGTCAGCTGACCGATTGCGAACGTTCTTCCAGGTGACTTTTTATAGTTCCTTAATTAAAAGTGAACGCGCTGTTTTCTTGCTGTTCCTCCGCCCTATTAGCCGCACTCCCCCGTGTTCCTGGCTGTTGTCTCCGGGCAACAGGTGGGTGTCGGCGGGCCGCCTGTTGCCGCAGGACCACCGGACGGTGCCGAGCTGCTAATTTTGGACCGTGATTCTCTTGAAACCCTCGCGAGCCAACTTTAAACTGCTCTGCCTGCTGTTTCTCCCATTTAGGTTTCTGTTTCTGACATTCAGCGCACACACGCACACGCGTGCGCAACATCAGTGGTTGACGTCAGTGCGTGCGTCTCACTGCATTCCCCCTCCCGGCCTGACCTCCTTTCCAGGAAACCGAAGTGACGTCAAAGTGACGACTATCTGCCCCCCCACGCCCACACACTGCCCCCCCCCCCCTGCCTGCCAACTGCAGGTTCAGAGCTCAGTGCGTGCGTGCGCGTGTAATAATAACAAAACGGAACCAAAAACTTCTCCGGTTTTAGCGCTGATTATCTTAACTCTACCGGTGTTTTTAACCCCCACACGTGATAAAAGTTGGACCGGATCTTAAGTGCACCAACTCGGCAACATTTCCGAGCAACAAGCGCAACAGTTGACGCCGTTCGCGCAATGGTGAGCGGCGGATATCGCACCGATGGAACTTCCGGTTGCCCTCGTCACGACTTCACTTCCCCGTGAGTTCCACAGGTATCGCGGCTAAAGTGTCGCAGAGCCAAAGTTCGGACGGAGACGGTACCTGACTCGGTCTCGTCCCCGGTCACAGCCATGTCTTCGGTCCAATAATCCAGCACCGCGGCAGCAGAGTCACCTCAGCGGGGCAGAAACGCTCCTGTTCTCCGTTCTGGGTCTGAGTGTTCTCCCACAACCCAGCAGCGCGATTACAAACCCGGCCGCTGACGTCAGCGTGACGTCACCGCCCCGCTGAAGTCAGTGAAACACCCTGGATTACAGCCCCCCCCCCGGATCAGAGCTGGGACCTGCTGGTGGAGGGGGTGGGGCGAGGGGGTAATGAAAGGGCAGTATTTTTAGCCCCAGTGACGCAACTGGAGAGACGCTCAGCAAACAGGAGGATATTGTGTCCCGAGTGGTTGCGCGCAAACTGTCAAACACGCAGATTTATGCGCGCGTTTGTGAGGCAGCAGGATTACACACAACACCCGCACAGGAGGGCTCAAAGGAACCTTTGAAATTTAGTTTGTTTTCTCTGTGGAAAGAAATCTTGATTTCTGACGCTCACCCTCAACAGAGGATGTTGAAAGTTCCTTTATGCTAATTGGGTTTGATGTGGAATATTAATCGAGTGGCGCTTGATTAGCTAGCGAGCTAAGCGTTTGTGTAACCTTAGCAACAGGCATATTTTACAGCTGAGCCCTGCTCTGGGGCTCCACCGTCAGGTACAGGTGCAGCTGTTGACCTTCCCATCCCCCCCCCCCCCCCCCCCCCCCCCCCAGATGATGCTGCCTCCACCTCTTGGCTCCTCCACCATCTGTAATTTACGTCAAGTATTTAAGCCTCTGCCTGCACAAATGTGGTGTTTTGATGATTCCAGGTCAGCACTGAGGTCATCCTGCTCTCACCTGACCTCTGAACATTTGATGTGGACTTTTGGACGGGGTCGGGACATGGGTGGACAACGAGTGCAGCAAGAACAGGGGGCCACAAACGGGGGGCAGGACACGGCACAGATGTTACCTGCGTTACCTCTGTGCCTGCGTGTGCGTGTGCGTGTGCGTGTGCCGGAGGAGAGAGGGAGAGATCTGCAGGGAATCGTAGTACGTCATGTTTATCGTGCTATTACGGGGGTCAAAGATTCCAGTCTAAACCCGAACGATCACGTGATCAACATTCTGTCCAGACGCGAATGACGTCACAAAGGCTAATGTAAATGATTGAAAACGGACCGAGTCAAAATCGATTTATTTTCCTCACAAACGTGAGGCTGGAGAAAATAAAGCGCGCGGAGAGGAATGTTTGCTGACATATGTCTTTATGTGGGAAATGACGTATTCAAAGATGTGGCTGATGCTGATTCTGAGGTCTTTTTTTTAGTTTAGTTTAGTTTAGTTTATCTGTGGACGTTCGACCAGATACGACCAAGACTGCGCTAGAATAAATGGGCGGATAAAACCCCCTCACTGTTGAATGTGCACTGTAGTTAGCGCTAAAAGTAAAAATATGTACTGTATTGAGTAATGTTTCAATTCGAACTCTCAGCCCAACACTTGACGCCGAACCGATCTACAATCATTTTTGGGTGAACTTCCTCTTCAGCCTGTTTTGCCGACATGTTTCCCAACAATCTTCTTCGGTTGATTAAAGTGGGACATTTTTTTAAAAAAGAACTTACCGAAGTTCTACGTACTTTGACTCGTCACGAACGTCAGCGCTGATGACGCAGGGCCGAAGACGATAATCGAAGATAACGTCAGCTTCGGCGAGTCTCGCGAGATGATTCACTCCTCTGTACTTCCGGGTTCGCCCTGTATGAGGTAACCCGAATGGCGCCGTATTTTTCTATTTTTTTAACTGATTTCTGCCGCATATGGTCACTTGTGGAAGGTAGATGGTTGTAATGGTGGACTTAATTCAACATAAATTCGACGATAACAAAAGCATTTCAATTAAAAAGGGATAACGAAATGTATCAAAATGTGAAAATGCTGCCATCTACTGGTTAATGTGGTGACTTCAGGATGGTTATCAAACCAGAAAAATAGAGGCGGCTAAAGTTACAAAAATCTGGTTATAATATAATATTTACAATTCATCTGCTTGCCTTGATAACTCAAACGTTGGGGGCCTGATTTGTAATTGAATGTATAGTATAACTATATGCTAAAGCTCTACACTTTAGAAACAAACCTCAGAATTCAGCTTGTTACAGTTCAGTGAGTGCTCAAAGACACATACCATAAAATAGTCTTTAAATCATGTATAGAATATTTAATGTTGTTAATGAACTGCAGCGGTCCAGTAAAAGAACAGTGGCACCATAGTAAGATTAGTTCAGGAGGCTTTTCCATACCTTCATGGGTTTCCTCCTAATTTTTGCTTGCCCCTTTCCCACCTACATCCCATAATAACCACAGCGCCGTTGTAATCATTAATGTAAACATGAGAATTTGCTACTTTTTGACTTTTCCATTCCTCTCAATAATATCTGATAATCCTGTGCCCCACGCCAGTGATTACCCTCTGTCCCTTCCTCCTTCATGTCCTCAGGTAGTCTTGGGTCAGGATGGGGGCTCCAGATGGTCCAGGACCAGCAGCAGAAGGTTAACCCTGGGGGGGCACACATAGTCCTGGCAGCAGGACATGTGAACGACCTGGACTGGGAAGTACAAATTAGCCTGGGAGGAAAAGAGCTAAGATGCTGCTAAACCCTGCAAAGGTGTGTGTCATTTGTGTCCTAAAATGGCGGATTCACAGGCCTCCCTGACATGTTTTTCTCTTTACTATCACATGAAAGCAGAACATAATGTTCCTATAATATGCATAGGTACAAAAGAGCTAAAACAACAGAATAAAGGGACTGCTGTACAATTGTGATTAACACAGTGACGCAAATTAGATCACATGGGCCAAGAGAAAGTGTGTTTTAAAAATAGAACAAGAGGTTTAAAGACCTGTTAAAATTGCCGCAGCAGTCAGAGGATAATGAGCTAATCAAATTTCATGAAAAATAAAATCCAAACGTTTAAACGTAAAAACATTTGGACTTTCATACTTGTCGTGTCCGCTATTGACCACAGGGGGTCGCTGCTGACTCACATACTTTTCCTGAAAGACCGCAACTAAATGGCAACATATTCCAAAAGAATAAAAGTTAATGAATAAATGTTCAAGCGGTAATGACAACATTGAAACCCACCTCTAAACTCACCTAGTTTAGAGGGGACACACGGTGGGGGGGTTCCATGCTGTTTGTTGGTGTGTTAATTTGGCCCATTTTTAACCAATTGAAGACATGAGAGACTGGTCACCGCCACAGAGACTGACTGCTAACGAACGTTTCATAGGGGAGGAAAGAGTTAACCTCAGCCTCCAAGAGAAGCCGAAAAAGGTCAACTCTGAAAAGGGAAACTTTGTGCTTCCCCCATCATTTAAAGAAAGTTCATATCAGAGCCAGAGTTTTGTGTCTTTTTGTGTTGCTGCAAGTTTTATTTTTTAAAGCGGTTGCCCTCAAAGGAAGCAACCAACTACAGAAAAGAACACAGGGCCCAGAATAGAACCTTGAAGAACCCCACAGCGCTATTGTGCAAACTGGTTTTGACCTTTGACCCGATGTGTCGAACATCAATAAATGCGTAAAGTGGAGTATCCCTCCTCCTCCACTGAAAGAGGCAGTTTGTTTCTTTAACCTGGCGCGTGGCGCCACATTTCCTCTGGTTACCGTTGGTAACGAGTCCTCCTGTTCTCAGAGGTGGAGGCTGCGTAATCCGCGGTGACAGCTGGGGAGGCTGCGGCTGGTGGCCCGCGAGCTCTCCAGCTGTTTTAAGAGTTAAAATAGTCCCGCAGCTGCACGCTGGCATGAAGTGGAGGAGCGGTCCCGTTTAACCACGTGCACGCACGCACACACACACGTGCGCACTGACGCACTCACACTGGGGAAATTCTCTCATAGAGCTGCACCCAGAACCAGTGAGGAACCTGAGAAGATCAGGTTCTGGGTGGTGGCCACCTGGCTGGAGCGACGGAGTCCTGAGGAAATTCCTGTAGTTGCTTTGTGTCCAGTAATTAATGACAGACGCCTCTAATGAGAGTCCACTGGTCAGACCTCCTCTGCTCCTCCTGGAGGTTCTGCTCCTGTCTCTGATGGAAGAACGATGGACCCAAATAGGGAAAGAGCAGCTGCAGAAGAAGCCTCTCGCCTTTCAGCCAGTTCTGATGTGGAGTTTTATTAACTCTGTGTATTTGTCTGTAAAAAAAATAAATGCTGGCATCAAAGAGAAAATGTAAAGTCCCAACATTTAATCTGCTTCTCTGGCGCAGAACTGCTGCGTGTGTAAAATAAGAACTTTGGCGTGTTCGTGGTTAAATGTGCTCCTGATATTAAAGTTATTAAAGTTATAAATGAGCTGTTGCGTCAGTCCATCTCCCCCCCCACACGTCCTCCTTGGATGCCTTCAGGGTCCGTATGTAAACCTCACTACTCTTTCACCTCAGGCTAGACAACCTGAGGCAAAGGTGAAATCAATATTTATTTAATCAATAAATCATAATTTATTTATAGTCTACCCCCCCCCCCCCCACACACAATCCCAGTCATCAATAATACACCATGCTCTTAATAAACTCAATCATAAAACTGCTTGCAGGAGACAAACAATAATAGACTTCAAAGTCTCAACACAACGGAGCTTGTTTCTAATTCCAGCCGCAATAATCCAACGGTCAAACTTCTTGTTCAGAGTGAATGTTTTCATTGCATTAATGTTCTACGTGCTGAACTCAACACAATAGTGCACCAGTCACGTCCTGCGACGCTGTAAAAGCTCAGAAACAGCTCCGATGGCAGGTTTATGGTGGTTTAAAGCAGGGCCATTCCTTCAAACATTTTATTACAAGCGATACAGGCTGGATGGATGAGGCTGTTACCGCGCCGGGCAGATAAACATCCATCCACGCTCTCTTAAGTGCATTTATGGACATGTGTGTTCATTGTTTATTTAAAATAGATTATAGTCATGTCAAACGGTGCGTTTGTGGTGCATTTTGCACGTGTGTGAGTGTAATTTCGCATGTTTCGGGAATAAAAAGGGTGCTTGGCGCGAATTGAAGTCGAAACGGCTTTTTTCCCCCCCTAACTTTCCGAGCGGTGCCTGAACGCAACACAGCATTACCAGAAAGAGAGAGAGACACAGAGAGCGAGAGAGAGAGAGAAGAGTGGGAGAGAGACAGAGGGGGACAGAGAGAGAGCCTAAACAGGTGGTCAGAGAACAGAGACAACAATGTCGTCCTGCGGGGATCAGCGGAAACACGTTTAGTCCCCCTTTTGTGAAGGAATACCGGGACAGCCTGGGAGCCGAACACCCTCGTAACTCATGCTCCTTCTCCACTTCCTCCCGGACTGGTCCTCTCCGCGGTTTTACCCCGAAGCCAGCAGGCTCGAATCTGGGACACTCCAGCCATGAAAGTCACGGTGTGTTTCGGCCGGACCCGGGTGGTGGTGCCGTGCGGGGACGGGAACATTAAGGTCCACACACTCATCCAGCAGGCTGTCATGAGGTACAAGAAGGCGATCGCCAAGGTAAGCGCTGCGCACTGGTGCCGTCCGCTCCGGCGCCGTGTTCCTGGAAGCTGCCTTCGTCCCGGGCGAACTCAACATGGCGCTAAGTTGCACACGAAGAGCGGAGTTTGGGGGGGGTGGGGGGTGGATGCCGGGGTTCTGCTGGGTTCTGCTGGGTTCTGCCATGTTCCGCAGGGTTCCTGCACGCTCGGGTTGCATCCAAAGCGGCTGCATTTGCGGTTTTGCCTCCTTTGTTTGCCGCTTTCGCAGAAAAAGGCGCAGCGCCATTGTGGCTCTTGTGTTGCTGGAAGCTCCCAAACTTCCCCACGGTGGATCCAGGGAAGTATCCCGTCATTGCACCACAGCAGCGGGGCCTAATCTGCCACTTTCCCCGTCTCAGTGAGGCACGAACGCGCGTTCAGAGGTTTGGAGGCCAGCGGTGAGGGCTGCCAGCAGAGATTAGCCTACTGGGAAGTTAGCTCAGGAGTTTCCACTGCACAACTGTCTGAGATCCTGTAAGCCACATCAACAGCAGACGCACAGTCTGGTAGCTCAGATCACCATTTTGGTTGAGCTACATCCAGCAGAAACGGTGCGATGGGGTCAGCATGGAGCGAGAAGGAACTTCAGCTCTTTCCAGAACTTCTGATGGATTCTTTGTCTGATGGCACAGTGAGGGAGGACCGTTGCCCTCGGACGCATGGTTGTGTGCAGAAACCAGGCCTTCCCTGAAGGATGGGGGTGGGGGTGGGGGGCCCTGGAGCTCCGGCTGACCGTGGAGGAGCTGCCACATAAATCCTGCAGATGAAAGTCAGGAGCATGATGCCGGGCTGGCGGCTGATAACCCCCGAGCGGCCGCACATGGGCCGATGGCGACTTTATCTGATCGCGTCTCGCTCACGCTAGTTTCACACATCGTCCCGTGGAAAAACCTGTCAGTCAAGTGTCCGTCACACGTTCTTTTCCAGCCACAACAGTTGAGGCCACCCAGAGCCAGGCTCCTGTAGCGATGGTGACCCAGAAGTCCTGTATCATCCTGTTCCCTCTTCAATAATTCACTGTGAGCAGGCAGGCGTTCCCTTTACTGCTGAGAGGCCGCTTCTTCTTCTTCTCCTTCTCACGCCTCTTTCTGCGTGTGGGGATTATAATTTTGAAAGCATATTTGTGTGGGAAAGCTGTCTGAGAGATGTACTGTAAGCTAGCCTGAGAGAGTCCATGTAGCTTCAGCAGGAACCCTGGACGTTCCTGCTGCTGTTAGCTTGCAGGAGCCGCTACGCTCAGTTCCTCTTCCAATCCCAAACAAACCCGGAAAGCTTCCCAGAGCCCAGAGGAAAACATGGCATTTACCCTGATGGCATCACATCTGCCATCATTTTGGCCTCCCCACCCTCACCAAGTGTTGCAAGAGTTTCAGGAAGTCCTCTGGTCGCCGCGGCTGCGTAGCGGATCGCAGCTTCTTCTTTGTTTTGGTTAGCCCGCTTTAATAAGAGGCCATAATTGGGCTGCTTTTCCTGCTGGAGCGTTTGTAGAGACCTTCTTATGATGTCCCCTGTCATTAGACAGGAATGTGTCCGGATGGAAGGAGAGGCCCAAATCTGACGGACCTTTCACCATCCTGGAATGATTGTGGGCACGAGGCGCTCTCGGGCTGAAATCTGTCGTGATCTGGCGAAAGGAAAAAATATCTCTGCTGCCATTGTTGGTAGCTTTATTTTCCTCCCACAGCTCTCAGGGCTGACGGCTCGACACCAGCTTCACCGCCGCCTTAAAGGGCGGCATGTGTGCAAAATTACACCCTCGGCTGGAAAAGTGGTAGTTTAATGTGCCAAAGCCTCGAGTGACATCAGGATTTGGACACCAGAGCTCCCAGATGAGTCTTATTTTGCGGGTTTGATCCCTGCTGGGGGATCTGAGGGTTGTCGTGCCCGCACCAGCAAACGGCAGATTTAATTCACAGCTTCGCACCGCCGGACGTTCCTCTGGGCGACTCCGGGCGGCTGTGCACCGACTCAGCCGTTGAGCCAGACACGTGCATCTCGTCGCCACTCGCTGTTTGTCTGGTGAAATAAGCGCTTTTCTTCTCCCGCTGCGTTGAGCAACGGAGCGGCGTCTGTAAATGTGGAAAGCTGCACTATGTTTGGGAACTTGCTAGCTCGTGTTAGCATCACCTGAGAATAACAAATGCGGTTTCTAACTATTAAAATAAAAGCATGTTGGAGGTTTAGTGACGAGACGAGGTGCAAGTATGTTGATTTTGTTTCATTAAAAACTAATTTTACTGAAAATGATGGGATGGATCCCGGTAAACTGTGAAATTTGAACTGTGAGTCAGTCGGCGCGATGTTAGCCTTGATGGTGAATGAATCGGCGCTATAATTACTGTACGGGGCGTTTGGCGGTGAACCGGGCCTGGAGACAACTGTCGCGTGGATCGTCGCGGTGTTGATGTGCACCGCTGGAAACGTTCCGCAGCTTCAAAGCGATTCTTTCCTTCTGATGTCGGCCCCGTTTCTCTGGCAGGCGTGCACGAATGTGGCGTTGAGCTCTTTCGGATGGTTAAAGCCGATGTTGTGGTTTCCCAGAACAGACGGGGTTAAAGGAAGTGGTGCGTTCATGCCGGTGGAATGAGCGGCATGCTTCCCCGAAACCTTTTTACTCCAAAATAGGAATGCATAGCTTGTAACGGAGCGAAGCGCCTAAAGATAGACGTTTCACACGGCTTTCGCCGCCAGCTGAACGATGTTCTGGCATGTACAGAACTTCACAACATGACATGGGGAGGGCACAAGGCAAGGACACGAGCGTGGGGTTTCCCTCAGCAGGATCCAGGGAACCGGAGCCGAGGACCACGGCTGCCGCACGGCCGACAAGTGCAGTCAGACCCACGGAGCCAGTTCTCCCGGCTCCGGTCTGAGCCGCCGACCTCGTGGATGACGTCCACCACCAGAAGGTCCACCTGGCGTCAGGTCGTGACTCCACATCGTTTTCCACTTGGTCTGGTTGATCCTCGTGTCACCGGGCTGAACCAGCCAGAGGTTGCTGTTTCCAAAACGGGCTCAGGATTTAAAGCTGCAGCGATAATCCCCGGACCGCTGAATTCAGCCTGGAGCAAACGGCTGGGAAAAATGTCTGATAACGTGACCTGGCGAAGTATTTCATTTCCTGAAGAAGCCGGCGAGGGGCAGGAAGTCGGGGGAATTAGATACAGGAAGCTTCCTGTGTGTGCTGATTGTCCGAGTCCTCACCCGCAGTATCGTCTCGTTTTTTTTATCTGCCGTTTGATGACATTGGCGTTCCTTTTGAGCCTCTGGCCGCCATGTTTTATGTTGCCAGGCAACCCGGCAATGCTGACTCTGTGTGAGGAATTTCCCGGACGCGTTGACGGGTGAAACACGGGGCCCGATAGCGGCGCGCCGCACCCGTTTGCTCCCGTTAGTGCACACTCGATATTCCAGCGTTCGTTTCGAGATAAGTGCAGAAGAGTTCAGCCTGTTGAGCTGTTGCCTCTGGCAACCACACAAGCCTGTTTTGGGTGAAGGATGCTTCGGGAAACCATCACAGACCCTTGAAGGCCTGCGTGGCAGGGTGGAGCACGGAGGTCACGTCCATCCTGCCCCCGCTGCTTTTGCCATAGTCCCCGCCTCTTTAACAACAGTCTTCACCCCTTTAACCACAGTCCCCGCCCCCTAAACACTAGTCTCCGCCCCTTTAACCGTATTCTCTCTCCCATAAAGAAGCTTCTGAGTGTAAACTGGTGCACAGAGAGGAGCTCAGAGTGGGTTTATGGTATCTGCTCGGGTGTGTTTCTGTCCTCCTTCACACCCAGCAGGCCCCGCTGACCAGAGGCCCCCGTTTATTTCTGAAAGGGCTTCTTATGGCGTCATCCCAGACGGGTGTTTGTGCCCCGTCAGGGTCAGACGCTGACAGCGGAAACGTGGTTATCGGAGCCGACCGAAGGTTTGAGTTTAGCACAGTTTGCCCCAAAAGGAGGCCCGAGGTGTTAAACGTGCGTGCTGCTGAAGCGTGTCCCCGTAAAACATCTGGCGCGGACCAAAAACTCTCCGGTCCGTGTTATTGGAGTTAAAAGCAATTGTGGTGATTGCTGGCAGAACACTGCGGCGCATTCAGCTCTTTATTTTCCCTGCAGCCAGCGCGGGTCCAGCTCACTCGGGAGGTTTGTGGTTTGAGCCGCAACAATATTTAAAGAGTCTCAACTGATGGTAGCGCTAATCCAGCTGAGCATAAACGAGTCCCTCCCCTCCCGACAGATATCGGCCCACTTTACACAGAACCTTTAAGTGTTCTAATGTGCCGGAAGAAACCGCAACTGCGGCATTTCCCACTCCTGCTAATCCAGCCGTGGTGGGAAATGATCAACGCTTCAATTTGCTCTGAATCTCCTCCCAGTCTGCCCAGTTTACTCTAAAAAGAGAAAAGACGGGAAACCGATTGGCCCACACTCCCAGAATCCCAGGAAACAACATTCGCAGCGCTTGAATAGTGTTTTGATTTCCAGTCATACGGTTCCTTGGAAAATTCTCCCCTCCCTGAATCATCTTAACGCGAGCTGTTCAGCCAGAACAGTCGCCTTAATGTTCCCTTGTCGGCGGCGTGCAGACCGGCCTTGTTCGCATTCACGACAGTCGCTTGTCCACCGGCGGACAGACACCCACTGAAATGTCCAGACCGGCTGTGTGTCCCGAGCACAGGGGGCGATTGTGTGTCTGTGTCGATCCGCTACGAGGACTTCGAATTCCCGCCAAAACCGCCTCATTTGCTGCGACGGCGGCCCAGATCTTGAGTTTCTGCCTCATTGTTTGATGCCGCTCCTGCCTGTGAAGGTCTTGTGAAGGTCCTCTGAAGGTCCTCTGAAGGTCCTGTGAGGTCCTGTGAGGTCCTGTGAAGGTTCGCTCTCACCAATGAGCCCCCCCCCCCTCCTCTCACCCAGCTGTTAATTGCCAGCAGCTAAATGACAAAGTTGCCTGTTTACTGATGCAACCAAACATGGGTCCAAAGCTTGGGCATCTCCATGGAAACCGACCGTTCCTAAAGAGGACAGGAGGTCCAGCAGTCGGACACGCTGCCGCTGGGATGAGAGTTCCACATTAACACACACCAGAAGATTTACGAGTGTAGATTAATGACCTCCCCTAAAATTGAATTCACTACTTTGGCTGATGAGCCATTGTCTGCTAAATATAGGCCGGCCGACTCAAAGCTGCGGTGGCGACGGATTGATGGTTTTTAGCCTCTGGGCAGAGCAGCGATGTGGGAACATGAACCTCAGCCCTGATCTTCCCGATGAATCGACCTGTTGACCTGAAGGAAGCTGAACATTTGCTTGGTTGCTTCTTTAAAACGGAGAATTAGCCAAAGAAAACGCTGAACAAACGGTGTTACGATACGCTGCTTTGCATTCGCCGGGAGACTCTTCCCAGTAGTTTGATGCTGGTTCTAATGGTGCTGACGTGCTTCTCCCAGTCTGTACCTGCCCCAGAAGCCAGTTTGGTTTGAGTTGAACCTGTTTAAAGAAGAGGAGTCACAGGCGGCTCGTCATACCTCGGCCTCCCAGGCTTTATCCTCGGAGCGGGCGTGTTTCTGACTCGGCTGGCCTGCACTTGTCAGAATGCCGCCTGCTTTGCCATTTAATTTTCACCTCGCGCGACAAGAGGCTGTGAAATAATGGCCGATCGGCGGTTACCAGCCGTGTTTTCTGCTCCGGCGAGACCGCAATCTGGCTAAAGCGGGATTTTTGTACACAAACCGGAGGGTGAATGTGAATCAGAAACCACTGCCGACGCTTACGGACCCGTTTCCCAGTTTCGGTCACTGGTGACAGAAGCGCCGGGCTGCAAAACAGGAAAAACCACCGGCTGGGTGACCTGCCGACGGCAACGCTCGACGCTCCGTCACGTCTGGAGGCACGAGAACAGAGCTCAAGTCTTCATGGCTTTGGTTTAACTTTAATTTCTCTTAAATCTCGCTCACGCACAGACATCGGCACTTCCTGGATGATTGTGACTGGGTGCACGGGGGCGACCCACATGATCCACAGTCACATCTGAAAGCACTCATCGCTGTCACCCGCCAGATTGAACCAGTCACGCCATCGGAGTGACGCGCACACGTGTTGGACACGCATGTATTATGCATTTAAATGCAGATTGTGCTTCCTGCAGTCCCTCCTCCTCCCTCCGTTGCGACGTGTTTGAAATGATCACTTCTTGCTGCAGGAGGGTTGTTCTGGTCCCAGTCGCTCGCGGCCGCTTCCTTCCTTCATTATCAGTATGCAGGGAGGCTGCTGAGGAAGTGGAACAGCTGGAAAAGGTTTAGAGAGTCCAGCTTGAAACGTACGTCTTCTACCTGTCAACAAATATGACTCGTCCACAGACCAGCATCTAGTTCAGTCATGCAGGAAGCACAGGAAAAGTTCATGGATCAGCTTAAAGGTGTTTAGGAAGCTCCTTCCTGTTGTATTTAGGCCCCCGGCATCATTGGAGTGGGCGTTTTACACCTTAGTTTACACAATCACGGTCCAGGGAGAAACCCAGAGAGACAAATAGAGCTGTGAAGGTGATTTTAACTGGGCATGTGTGAGAATAGTGGGATAAATCCAGCAGGATAAAAGAGGGGCAATTAATCACGCTGTGGTTGCTTTTGGAGGAGGGACTTTGCCAAACGCTGCCAACATGGGCTCTAGATGCTGAAGTGCTGTTGGCAAACGTACGGTTTCGTCTGTCAGAAAGTGCTGAGCTTATGAAGGATCCTGTGGGAAACCCAGGACCTGGATGATTTGGCGTGTGGACCGAAACCTCAGGATGTGATTCAGGAACTCCCCTTAGAAGGGGCGCTCTCCGGTTCGGAAGATATTTGCCATCCCTGGCGAGGAAAGAGGCTTTTGCTCGAAGAAAGTGCTTTTGTAATAACCAGGAATGGTTTGTGAACCGGGCCGGCTGCCTCTTCTGACCCGATCTGACAGGATTGTGTGCCTGTCGCACAGCGAGCTCGGCTCCCGGGTTTGTCCTCTCGTGCGCATGAATCGGGGACACCAAACCCAACATGTCTGGCATGTTAAAGAGCGGGAACAAGTGCCCCCTTTAGAACGTGCTGCTCCATATATTCAGCCGTGCACAGAACCCCTACGAGAACGAAACTCTTCTCTTAATAAAGGCACCTGGCAGATGTAAGGGGAGCGAAGCAGGACGAGATGGTGCCGGTGTTGCCTGTGAACCACCCACACCTCTGTTTTGCCCCTGGTTGTCTCCACTGGACAAAAGGGACGATGGTTCTAACGGGCAGTCCTGTGTTTCCGCATCACATCACATCATCTGAGCAGACAATCGATTGGAAGGACGCTGAAGCTTGAGTTTGATTAACATCTCAAGTGAAGGCTCAGGGCCACATGCTCTATTTATTTCCCAGATTCTGGCCTGCAGCAGTAGTCTGGCCTGCTGTGTCACAGCAGGAGATCCCTCAGGCTCTTCCCAGCTGATCCCTGATCGCTTCCCAATCTCCAGCAAATGGCCAGATTCCTCTCGGAGCTGCTCTCAAACTTGCAGATGGTCACCGAACACATAAACGGACTTTGTGCAGAGAATGTGCTGCTTTAGTGATTGGTGTGGGCAGCGATCCAGGACGCTTTATTTTTGTGAAATCTTGGAATTTCTCAGCATTCCTCTATCCTCCATTCACTCTTGACAGGCGGAAAATTGCAAACTGTGACGCTTGTACCAGAGTTCAGGCCTGGGCAGCTTAACAGGGAACAATTAAGTTTCTTAATGTCTTTCAAAACAGAAAGGCCACTTATTAGCCGGCGAACCACTGTGGGGACCTGAGGGTGCTCCGAAGTCAGACGTCTGGGATCTGGCCTTTTGTTCACTCCCACCCAAGTTTGCTGGATTTTGCTTTGAGCGTAAAAGTCAAATAGAACCAGCAGCAACACAACCCGCTCAGACAGTGTTAGCCACTCCCACGGAACAACCGGCGTTTCTTCCACATTTACCGACGACTGGCGCGTGCTTTCGCCTCCGACTTCGGGTTCCGAAGTTTTCTGCCGTGGTGTGTGTCCGTGTCTGTTGTCTCATGTGACCAGACGGCGTCGTGGCCCTTCGCCTCTTACGTCATCGGCGTCATGGGCTGCTTGCGTGTGCGTTTCTGCGACACACATCCTGTGTACGAGGCTTATTGGAGAGGGGTTTGAGTGCAACGGTGCAAATTTGACCGTGATTCCAGCTGGATGGATCCTACATACTTGTAAAATGACGTCCGTGTGGATTATCTCAGCTCCCGCTCGAACAGCCGACCCCCTGGACCACAGAGGAGGACGCGTGCCTCAAACTCCCTTCTGATTACACTCACCCTGACATTGCAGCTTCAGAACCTCCCCCACTGTCCTCACAAGTCTGCTCCTCTCACTTGACACACGGCTTTGATCCACGCGGAGCCGTCGTTGAGCTCTGAAGACGGCGTCTTCTCGCCGGACCCAGCCCCCCGACCTCTGCCGGAAAATAAACAAACGCTTGTTTGCTCGTAAAATTTCAGTTTTCTTCCGTTCTTCTCCCTTTGTGCTTTTGCCGTCTTGAATATCTGGGCGGCATGGACACAGAACTGGGCCCATAGCTGATTGTTCGTGAACTTCTGGTTCTCGGCCGAACCGCACCAGCTGCTGTGCGGATTCCGTGTTTGACACTTTGGTTTAATGATACCATCGCGCAGCCCTCACATGGATAGCCGCCCTCTCTTCCCTCTCTCAAGTCTCTTCTTCTCCTCTTCGGTATAAAGGAGTCGCACGGTGTAGCTGTCACATTACTCAGTCACCATGAAAGTTACCCAACATCTCTGCAAGATATCAGGATATCAGTGAGTGTACTGTGCTGGGTTCTGCCTGTCCGGGCCTGTCTGTCCCGTTTTCTGTCGTAACAGGCCTCCACTGTTCCCAAAGACAGTACTGTAAATCACACAAAGTCCACACCTTGAAATGTGTTGTGCAGTTATTTACACTTTTGTGCACTTGGATAGTTTTGAAGCATTAAGTCATGCAAAGTGTGCACATAATTTAGGGCAAACATTTGCCTCAAGATGGAAATGTGAGGAAAAGGTGCTGCAGAAGAACACAGATGGATTTGGCTACCAGACCGAGTGCGACAGTAGGATTGATTCAGTCTTTCACGTAACTTCACTCGCTCACACTCGCACTGGTTTGGTTTGGTTTGGTTTGGTTTCCAACCTGGTGCCCACGTGTGCTCGTATCAGGAATAAATGTCCGATCAGCCTGTGTTTGTGTCACCGTTTAAATGGTCTGTCTGTGGATAATTTGCGAGGTCTTCTGTTGCAGCCTCATCTGAAAGCTCAGCACCGCTGCAAATAAGCCCTCTTATTTGGTGCCTTTTCCATTTGCTGTAATCTGATATGATCCAGGCCATTGGCAGATATTCCTCTGAGCCGTCACGTGTCGCTGGCATTCAGAATTTTGGTTTTGGCTCTGCTGGAGCATTTGCGAGTAATCCAGGGTGCTGCCGTCTGCCCATTCACCAAATACTACTTCTCCCACTAATCCTCTTGTACAATGTCACCCGATAAACTGAGGGTCATTAGAAGATCAGTAGCAGCACATGCAAAATTGGGTTCTGACTGGCGACTGGTCCCCCTTCCTTTCTCTTGGTTTGGGACCGGAAGTTGGTGGAGGTGTGTTGGGCTTTGTTTGCTGCTGCATGTTTAGACCTGATGGAAAACCAGTTTCCATCTCCGCTGGCCTCCAGAAAAGGATGTGTGTAATTGTGCCCCAAAATTGTGTTTGTTGCCGGGCCAAGTTAGGGCCCGACCTTATGTTTGTGATTAGCAGCTAACTGTGTAGCCGCCGCATCATCTATCCATCCATCCTACACACCTCAGCTTTGCATCACATTTGGACATCGCCCTCTCCTATTGTCTGA
Organism: Takifugu flavidus; assembly: GCF_003711565.1. Classification (NCBI taxonomy): domain Eukaryota; kingdom Metazoa; phylum Chordata; class Actinopteri; order Tetraodontiformes; family Tetraodontidae; genus Takifugu; species Takifugu flavidus. Next base: position 4,307,727 of record NC_079534.1, on the reverse strand, counting down.
CACATGCACATGCACATGCACGCCGGGGACAACCGTTTCCTCCACACGCTCCCCTTCCCACCTGCTGATTGGCTGAGGCTTGCAGCTTATCGTGGGCCCTGGGACTGTTGTCAGCTGGTTGCCATGGAGGAGCCTTGTGTTTGTCATCCAGATGGGGCAGCCTGGGTCGTGTCGGTGTTTGGGAGGAACGAAGCTGTTCTTGGCTGAGGTTCTCTTGGTGCCTGGTCACAACAAAGCCAAGTTTGAGGCCGTGTTAAGAGAGATTAAAAGGTTTAGGTTCTGAGTTTCTGAAAACACGCAGCTGGTGCGTATTTCTGCACGGTTTGTGGCTAATGGCCAATTAAGGATGAGTTTTAATTTAGGTGACATGATTACAGGCCTGATGTGTCTCAATAATTGGCTTTTGGCTGCATCTTATGATTATTTCCAGTTTCAGGGCTTGTTTTTGCAGCTTGTTCGAATGTTGACCGGCCTCCACCCTTGTGGGGAATTCGCTGCAATTTAAAATGACAAAGATTCAAGAAATCTTGTGTGTTTTTCTCCCTGCGAGGCCGTAAGAAACGAGCTGTGCGCTATCTGCCTCGACGTAGGCGCCAAGCATGACGCGGCGTGCGTGCTTTTGTTTATTCATGAGTGGCCCGGCTTAGGTTTAAGGGTTCAGGGTGCGGCGCTGGATCCAGCCCCGGTGGGTCTGATGGAGTGTTAGCATCTTACCCATGAAAGTGAACTCCGGAGTGTCCCGTTAGCAGCGAGCCTTTGTTCCTTCAGGGGAAACAACAGAACAGAATCGCCTGGAATTGACCCAAAATTCCTGCCGATTGTTTTTCCCGGGCCGTCTTCTCAGAAAGATGGCGTCCATCACGTCAGGGGAGGGGTCATCACGTCAGGGGAGGGGTCAGCGGATGCAGAATCCAGTAAATTGACTTGCAAATTTATGATGCAGAGGTTCTGGTCCTGCCCCGAACATCTGGGTTCTCTATTAAGATGGTTTGACACAACCCAAAGCACTTTAGCTATGAAATCAAAGATTTTTGTTTTAGTTTTTATAAAACATCTTGCCTGAAATAATAAAAGCATGAAATAATATGAAACCTCGGAAAATGGGAAACAGAATCCGGGCCGTCGTCTCATCTGTCCATCGGGATGGCTTTGTTGCTTTGATGGTAGATTAGCTGTAGCTTTACTCTTAGATCCAGCTGCTCGTCGACCTCTTCACTGGTTTGGAATGTACACAACACGATGTACGTTTTTACTGTCCTGCAGGAAAGCAGGTCTGCAGGTTCAGGCACTGAAGATCTTCACTCCTTTACATGTTTTACAGCCTTAAATGTGACTAAATGGTGTGTTGTGTGGACCTGATTGTTAGGAATTTCTATGATGCAGCCAATCAAGGCCTCAGGCTCCCTCAGTTGCTTGTGTACAAGCGCACGTTCCCGAGCACTTCCATGTCGAGTTTCCCTGCCAAAGTATCGGTAACACGTGTTTCCGGGGAAATGCGATACAAACTGAAGGAAGACAGGGAGCTATTGTGTAGCTGTCGCCACCTCGTTGCTCCGTCACATCCAGCCCGGGAGGTAGAATTCTTATTTCCATCACTGTGTTGACGCTGACATCACAGAGCCAATTAAAGAGGAAAGTTCCGCTAATACTGTAGTCGTGTCGCTGTGAAACGTACAAATGTGGCGTCGCTCACGTCAGCTGTCTTCCTCCTGCTCTGGGTCTCAATATGCTGCCATCATGAATAAGAACCCAGGTCACTGGATAAAAAGGATCGAATGGATCAAATTGAATTCAGTTGTATCAATAGAAATTATATTAAGGGTGTTTTAGCACAGCCCCATTGTTGGAGCCACCTGGTAGAAGCCTGAAGGTGCACGACTACAATATGACATTTAAGCCTTTATCCAAGTTAAACTGATGAGCCAAGGAAAACAAGTTGGAGCACCAGGACAGGATGAAGACAAATGTCCGAGCTGCTTTGTCTCGTCTCGTCCAAATGTCATCCATATGACTGACGGCGTCCTTTGTGGAGCAGCCGGAAACAAATGCTTGAACCGTCTAAATGTCACAGCAGACGCTCCTTTTGTAGTTCCGGATGCTGTCTCTAATTCCTGCTTGAGGGGAATCGGGAAGACGCGTTTGAAATGACCCGTCCGCCCTGAAGGCATATTTCAGACCGGTTTCAAAGCTGGACACCTTCAGGAAGCCAGTCCAGTTTCTGTTGTCCCCGAACCGGCCCGGGACGCCGGCGCTGCCTTCCTGGCCTCTCTGCTGCTGCTGTGCGAGCTGATATCTCCCCTCTTATCTCTGTTGTCTCCACACTTCCCGAGTCCTCCTCCTTTATTCAAGAGTCAAGAGTAAAGTTTCATTATACGTTTTTGGTTTTGTTTGCTTTGTTTTGCTTCTCGGACGTCTCACTTCCTGTCTGACGCTGTGTTTTCTCAGCCTGAATCAGAAAATAAAGCCATGTGATCAGCAAAAGGAACCTTTCAGTTTAAAAGTCGTTGCCTTGCTGACAGAATCGCTGGCCTCTCTAGATGCTATCAGCCCGAGCACATGTGGCCGTTCGCCCCCGTCAGACCTCAGCTTTGCTGTCTGGAAAGCTGCCTTCAGCCTCTCTGGATTGTTTTTTTTCCTCCTCTTGGATTTGATTTCAGCTCTCTTCATCGTGGAGGATGAAGAGCGGTCAGGTCAGGGGCGAACGCTGGCAGCCCGTCAGCTGCTGAAACCGTACACGCCAGCCTGTTGTCTGAAGTTTTCCTCCCTGGCCGTCGAGGAGGGGCCAAACTCGGCCTCCTGTGCTGTGAAATGGCAGCTAACGTCTCGTCTTTTCACAGTTTTGACAAAGAATCGTCATGTTTGTGTTGCTCAGGCCCGATTTGTGTGTTCGCAGAAACATCTCCGCACCGTCTCTCCGGAATGTGCCGGACACATTTGGGTCTAAATGGGATCCTGTTACAGTTCTGGTTGCATCTGTCCCTCATCGCTGCGATGTTTCACCCAAACAGGCAGACGGGAGTTTGTTGGAAACAATTTGGCCTCGGTGGCGCGACTACAGCGCTCGTCAATCAATTAATACATTAGCTAGCGCGCTATGAGTGCCAGAGGAGTTGTCAGAAGTTCGCTTCTCGGGTTTGTGGCGGCTCTGATCCTGGGGGGAGGGGTCACAAATCAAGCCCGATCAGCGTAAGCTTCTTCAGACCCAAACGTTCATCTTCTCTCATCTTGTAGCTGAACCGGTGTCACCGTTGCCGTCGGCTCCATGTTGATCCGGAATGCTCCCAGTTCTGTCCTGACTGAAGCTCAAAACAAACACACGAAATGGCGAATGGCTTTCTCGCCTTCTTTCTCCTCCTTTTAGGAGGTCTGAAGCTCCGGTATGAAGCTTTGAGGCAGCCGTAGACCTTCATTATTCATTGCGGTTCTTCATTCCAACTGTTTATGATCCTGCAGAGACGCTCTTGGTCAACTTGCTCTTTTGTTTGAATTGTTCCGGTTCCCTTCACCAAATTAGTAATTTATATGTACGGAGGCTCTCTGGTCCCAGCACAGGAACCAAGTCTGCGGCTCCTCCAGGCTGAAGAAAACTCTTGCGTTTGCTCCCTTTTGGACTTAATGAGGCGAATAAAGTTCTGCTGGTACCTGCTGCTGAACCCGAGTCTGCTCCGTTTTAGTGGTTTTAATCAGAAGATCTGAGGTGGGAGGACCTCAATGGTCCGACCTGAACCCAACAGGGATGTTCATGGTCCAAGGTACCAACCCGGGGAGGAGAGGCTGTTCCCTGGAGCTAATAGCTCATTTTAATTTGCAGTTTTACGGTAAATAAATGCTTGATTTATTAAATGGTTACAGAGTTTTGGTGGATTCAGAACTTCAAAAGTTTGTTCTTCTTTTTAGCCACGAGCCAACAAATCCAAACCAGCTTTTATTATTTTCTGCCCAAAGCATTCATTTTGTTGGCGTCTTTATATGTTCTGATCCCTCAGAGTAGATCCCACTGGGGAAAAAACACCTTTTTCCAATTAAATGAATTATGGATGCGTTTTTACTGAGGGGCAGAGTAACGAGCACATACATGAGCAGGAATAAAAAAATGGGCTTTTATTGTTTTTTGCACTGTTTAATCGGATCCATGCGTGAGCAGACAATAAAATGACTCAAGTTCCACCTTCCTGTCTTCAGTATTTACATCTCCGTTGGTTTTCCCTCTGCGTGTTTGCCCAGGCTTTAGGAAGAATTCTGCATGTACCTGGTCGTACAGCGACGACAGATCTTATCACAACTCTGCGGGATTAACAGTCAGCTGTTCAAACACGGTGACATCAGCTCATCAAAGAGCAGTCCGTGTTCGGAGGCACCGGTAGGATACGACGCGGGTTTCAAAAGTTGGATTAGAGAATTTAAATTGAATCCAGTGTTTCTTTGTGATGGGACAGTGTTGGCAGAAGTGCTAGACTCCTGCTTTTTGCCACCATAATTGTAAATGTCAAATCATTCCCATAGGCACAGAATCCCAGCAGTTGTCCTTTGTATTCCTGGTATTCCTGGTTGCAGCGTACAGCACTGCCCCTCGTGGTTTGTAGTGGTACTGCAGCCTTTCGTTTCTGAGGAGCTATAGGTGGATAGAAGGCTTGGTCTGTCCCCGTCTGCATAGCTAACATCGAGAATAAGTAAGCCTTAATAGCTAACGTGAGACCCCACAAACTGAATTCACAGTGTCCTCCCACACACACACACACACACACACACACACACACACACACACACACACACACGCACACACACACTTATAAATACTGCAGTGGGTGGGGCCCTCGCCACCGTGCCAGATCGACACATGTGTCTTTGTAATGAAACCTGTCTGTGGTTTTACTTCAGTGGCATTTTCCAGTTCAGCCCCTCCTCTCAGGGCCACTAAAATAAAAGGGCCTTTTGTTTCCAGCCCCAACCTTGAATCGACCCCGCTGTGGAGGTCACGTGCGGGCCTGCGACCCTGGCCTGCGGCTGCACTCGCAGCCGAACACGAGGACAAACAAACCGGGCGCCATCCGTCATGTTTGAGGAGGCCGGAGACGTTCTGGCCTGTGCTCGGGTCTGATGGTTCCGGCTGATCCTTGTTTCTTTAAGGAGGTTTCCCTTTAGGAACGAGCTGTTTGTTTCCCTGCAGTAGCACATGTCTCCATCACAGCCCCCCCCACCCCCCACCCCAGTCCTCCCAGTCAATGAACACACTTTTAGCAGGCGGAATTCCACAGCTTTGTTAATTCACCACAGCCTTTCTGCTAATTACTGGTCCTCAGGGCCAATTATCAGTCACAACCATAAAAACAATAATGCATAGAATGTTTGCTGATAATGGGCTCCCCGACGGCACTTTGAGCTTTCTGGAGCGTTCAAACTACCAAATCAGCTCAAAGTTGTTTATTCCAGGTGAGGAGAGACTAATTTTCTGGAGATTGGATTAACCCCCCCCTCCCCCCAACACACTCTCAGGCTTGGTATTAAGTGCTTTAACGCTGCTGTATGTCCTTAATTACTGTTTCCCGCTGCGAGGCCTCTGTCAGATTGTGTTGGGCTCTTCTCTTGATTTTTAGCGGCTTTCTTTATCTCATTTCCTCTAATTGACTTCTCCTCTCATCTCCATCTGTCTTTAGTTTTTACAAAACCCCTTTTTGGTCTTAATTCCTCAACCTGCCGTAGTTTTATTCTTTAGTGAGTGGGATGGAGAGAAGGAAGATAAACGCCCTGTTTATCTGCCATCTACATAAAGTGGGACTTTAAAGGCGACCCTCAGTTATACATTTACTCTGCGCGGCCTCGTATCTGCGGCCATCCCGACGTTCCATGAATCCAGCTCTTGTGTTCAGGCTCCAGAACCTGTGAGGTGGAGCAAACATGTGGTTGATTTTTAACTGCAGCTCCAGGATAGACGTGACCCTCCGGCGACACAGACGGTTCGTCCGTGTGCGTCCAGGCTTTGGTTTATCAGTCGTGGTGCTTCTGGAACTCCAGCCGCCTCCTCGTCCCTGAGACGAGTGCGTTTGCTCGGGGCGGACACCATCTCTTCGCTGGTCCCAGCCCGTCGTCTGTTGCTACACGGCGCCAAATGTGTTTATTTCAGCTCTTTTCTTCCCAACATGAGAGTTGAATAATTCAGCATCGTCTCAATTAAACATGAGTCTCTCCTCGTCTAATATAGAACTCATTATTATAGGTCCTCGCTAAATTTGGACCTCTTTTTGAATCGGTCCCCATTTATGGGGTTGTTGCGAGCGTCTCTCCGGCTGGATAGATCTGCTGCTGTGCACGGCCCCAGTCGGTGACACGGCCGTTTGATCTCCCTCCAAGTCCCCCGCAGGTTTTTTATGGAATAACTCCAGATAGAGCTGTCAGGAAAGCATCATGGGAATCTGCGAGACCCCGAGGGAACAGACGAGGGTTTTGAGATGATTGATTCCAGCGCACGAGGCTGGCGGAGGTCCTCGCACACGTATATGTGCACGTTTATTTCCCCGTTTATTATTTTTTCCCAAGTTTGTCGCGCTTTGATGTTCCAGATCGTGATAAAAATCTAATTGTTAGGCAAGTACACACAAAATGGGGTTTTTAAAGGAGGGCGGTGGCTCAGATTAGAGGAGAAGCGGAGGGTTGCTGGTTCAAGCCCCGGTCACACGGGCAAAAGTTGGAGGCACCATTGAATAGAGCGATGTTGATTAACCTTGAACTGACCTTGAAATGGAGTCAGCCTGTAAGTGGGTGAAGAGGGTGGTTCTTAAGAAGGTCCGCGCTGAGGAGATGCAGGCGCTGAAGTGTTCTGATCGGGACGGCGGCCTGGAGAACTCTCATTTGTTCTTTAAATAGCTGCGTGGGAACTAGAAAACCACTGACGGCAGCAAAAGAGGCCCAAACACGCGGACGCCAACCTGCGCTCGTTGCTTTGCACATCTTTGTTGACAGATTCAAATCGGCTCCCGACTCTCGACGACTTCCTGTTTTGGATCGAGATTCCAGCCGGCGAGGCCGCCGTTCGCTGGTTTGGCCGTGAGGAGGCTGCAGCTCACGTCCCTGGAGTCTCGCTGTCAGTGACACGAGCTGTCAGAAAGGATGGAGCCTGTCCCTGACAGGCTGTGTGTGTGTGTGTGTGTGGTGTGTGTGTGTGTGTGTGTGTGTGTGTGTGTGTGTGTGTGTGTGTGATACCTCCTGACTACAGGGTATTTTTCTGAGACCCAGGAACCCCCCCTCCCCCCAGGCATCCGGCCTCTGGTGCGTCTGTCCTGGTGCCGTTCCCGGTCCGGTCGTGTGACCGACAGCTTTCGAACACATTTCCAACCCGTCGGGAAGATGAAAGCAGGAAAAGCGGCGTTTCAATCTCCGTCTCTGTCAGTCGTTCCTGCTCGCTCATGTTTCGCCGCCATTCCCCCATAATTTTATTTCATCCCTCCCACTTCTGCTAATCTACCGTGACCTTTTCCTCCTGTTTTTCGCTGTCGGGCTGTTAGTCAGGAATTTGCCCCCGGCTCCACGGTAGCTGGTGCAGGAGTTGCCCTGATGGCTGCGAGGGTGTCGCTGACAGGCAGCAATAATAAAGTCAAATTACGCAACTTCTATGAGGGGTGTGTGTATATATTTATATTTATATACCGTCAGTGCTGCGTTATCTTGAGGTTTGATAAGCTGCAGCGTTCCTGCTGTAACATTAATCACCTCGTACCTGCGCCCGTGTGTTTGGATGCTTTCCCACCCTTCGCCCGGCTGCTTTTAACCCCCCCCCCCCCTCCCCCGCCTGTTGCTGAATCCTTCTCCTCTTCCTTCAGGACGCCAGCTACTGGCTGCAGGTTCACCGGCTGGAGCACAGCGACGGCGGCATCCTGGACCTGGACGACGTCCTCTGTGATGTTGCTGATGACAAAGACAGGGTAAGAGTCCGCCGAGGGACGCCCGGCGATGTCTATCAACGTCTTCTGCCCTTCGCGGTTTCACAGCTTTCCCGTCTCTTTGATCCGTCGGCGCCCTTACATGTTTATCGTAGCCATAAATATCTCTGTTAGAAAAAGTAGGAGTAAGTGACGGGTTTGCTTTTTCCTCTGGTTCTGCCCTCCGCTAAGCTGCCCCAGCTGCTCCTATTGAGCTGTATAACGGGGGGGGGAGGTTTTTACCTCCTGAGCTTCTTCAATCCTCAGATTTCTCTGCGTTTCCACCTCTAAACCTGAACGTTGCCTCTAAAAAGACGAGTGAACTTGCCTTTGAATGTGAAGTGGAGGTTATTTGAACCCGGCCCTGACGACCCCCCAGGCCCTCGTCTGCAGGGTCACAAGGTCACGGTCTCAGTTCTGATCAAACACTTCAACACCGTCCTGACAAACGGGCAAATAGGTCCAATCAGTCAAAGGAAGATCTGGTAAATTCCCCCCCGGAGCCTAAAGACATGTCACGTTTGGCTCATCGCGGCTCTGGCACGCCGCCGCCGCCGCCGCCGCCGCCACCGCCGCCGCCACCGCCGCCGCCTTGTTTCTTTACAGTAATTATACATCAGCGTTTAATTAATCTGAGGTTGCTCGTCTGTTAACAGAAGATGACAATTGTTTGTAGTGAAAGCCGAGCTGAGCAGGGAGAATCCTTTCGCTCCAGCGGGAGCTGTTTGTTTTCCCGCCGCACACGGAGAATTCCTGAAATCACAGTTGCGGTTTGGCCTTCGGGACAAAACGTCCCGAGTCAGATGTGCAACTTCAGCGACGCGGCTCTGAGCTGTGCACGTACGTGCGTGTGCGGGCGTGTGTGACCTTTGGCCCAGCTGCCACCCTCACATCCGTCTTTTCTCCCCGGTGGCGTATTTCACTGTAAAGGACGCGCAGGTCACGTGCACGTGACGCCTGCGGCCTCACTAACGAGCCCGCCCCGTCACCCCCCCCCCCTCCTGTGAGGTCAGCGGTGCAGCCCGGCGACGTGGCAGCGGGGCCGACTGATGGCCGGCAGATTGTCTCCGCCTGTTGGAACCCGAGGCGGCGAGCTGCGCGCCGCTTGTGTCCGCTGGGAGCGCAGCTGCATCCGACCGCCGTTCCTGACGCGGGGGCGGGGGTGTGAATCCTGGGTGGCTGCTGTGGCGTGCGTCATGGACAAACGTCCGTGCAGGCGTGTGTTTGGGTCCCGACCTTTGACCCCGGCGGGGTCTCGCTGTGGTTTGGTGTCCAGCGCAGCTGCTGCTGGGGGAGGAAATGAAGTTAGTTTTCTTTGGCGTGTGTGTGAGCGCAGCCCCGTTAATGCGAGTGAGGCGGCAGAATATGGGCGGGGGGGACGTTTCAAAGGGAAACCCGACCAGCCGACAGTTGTGTGACAGCTGCGCTCGTCCAGACCGGCCGAACTGGCGCGGCCCTGGCCGCCCCCGTCCACGGACGCTGGACTAAAGGGGGGGTGTCCACGCCAGTGCACATCCCCACAGGCGGTTCAATACCTTGTGCTCTTTCCCAGTCTTGAACTGGGATCCGAGAGCAGATGCCTGAAGATGGTTCCGGGCGTTTAAATCGAGATCATTTCTACGTTTCTAAGGTGATTTGCGACCACCAGGCAGGCGGCGGCGCTCCCAACCTCCAAACATTTGTCCTCTGCGTTTTATTTACCCATCATCCACCAGTCCGGAGGCCTAAAAGAGGCAGCGCAGCCTCGTCATCAGCCTTTTAATTTATCGCCGTCTTGGCCCGAGAAGAGAGGAGAAGCATCTGAGGCCGGAATGGGAGCGACTGCGTGTCCCAGTGAACCCGACTGGGGGTCTCCTGGCAGCTGTGGCTCATCCCTGCCATTCCACAGGAGCTTTTTAAAGTCTGCCTGGAACACTCAAGGACACTTTTCCAGGCCGCGCGTGTTTACTGTAAATCCCGCGAGCGTCCGAGCGGCAGCGAAAACTCTTCCGTGTCCATTCTCACGGTGGAATGTGTCTCCTGGAAGAGCGGCGCCCTCCTTTACTGGCTTAATGTGTTTTCCAGGCTGCGTCTTTCCGTCTGTTCTGTCCCTTCCACCCCTCTTTTCCCAAAGCCACGCGAGCGGTTGGACGGGGCTGTTATTAACTGGTGTTTGGTTCTCCGGATGGTCAGGCAGGTTTTGTTGCCTCGGCGCTGGGACATGCCGGCAGGTGTCGGGCAGGAGCAGGTTCACGTGCACGTGATCCTCCTCAGTTTTATTCCTCCTTCAAAGGCTTTTATTTTGAAAACTCAGCAGATACGTGTGTTTATGATCGTTTTATAGCCTGAACTTTATTCCCATGTTATCAAAAGTCCAAGTGCACTGGTGCGACTGGCACGTGCACACCCCTACGCCCACGTGCACGCTCCTGCAGTGGGATTCAGCCGCCAATGAAAACATCACAACATTAGTGTCCATCACTGACAAATAAATGTCAATGAGATCAGTTAAAAATCCCTTAACTTGATTGTTTTGGGTTGGAGCTGCTTTGCTTGCAAATGGCTCGAGCCCTCGTGACCCTGGACAGGAGTAATTAGCCGTTAGAGACGGATGACGGATGCGTCCTGACCTGAGCTGAAGATGGAGGCTGGAGAAGAGAAGAGGCCGACGGAGGTGCCGCAAGAGGTCGAGAGGTTAAACCAAAACACCCAGAGGAGCTTCCCTCCATCTGTCAGGCAGGCAGGCAGACAGACAGGCAGACAGGCAGACAGGCAGGCAGACGGGCAGGCAGGCAGACAGACAGACAGGCAGGCAGACAGGCAGGCAGGCAGACGGGCAGGCAGACAGGCAGGCAGGCAGGCAGACAGGCAGGCAGGCAGGCAGACAGGCAGGCAGACAGGCAGGCAGGCAGACGGGCAGGCAGGCAGACGGGCAGGCAGGCAGACAGACAGACAGGCAGGCAGACAGGCAGGCAGGCAGACGGGCAGGCAGACAGGCAGGCAGACGGGCAGGCAGACGGGCAGGCAGGGAGACGGGCAGGCAGGGAGACGGGCAGGCAGACAGGCAGGCAGACGGGCAGGCAGACGGGCAGGCAGGGAGACGGGCAGGCAAACGGGCAGGCAGGGAGACGGGCAGGCAGGGAGACGGGCAGGCAGACGGGCAGGCAGACAGACAGGCAGACGGGCACACAGACAGGCAGACAGAGGTCGAAGGTCAATGAAAGCAGACGCACAATTGTCACCCCGTAACGTCCTCGGCCTCTGTGTGTGTTGCTGCTCACTGGACAAACTTGTGTCATTTTCCAGCTTCACACGTCAAATAAAGAGGAAATAAATCAGCTGACTTTCACCTGGAGGAGGGCAGGAGAGGACCCATCCAGAGTTAAAGATAGCACAGCTACGCTGTCATAAAGATGTGGTCCTGGCCCAGAGCCTGGTGGAACTCCTCCAATAACAACATGACTGGGATGGATGGGGGCGGGGCTTTTCCCCGGCAGCTTTAAATGAAACATGTCAGCAACTCCAGGATTTCCAGGATTGTACACATTCTTTTTTTTACAGATTGAAGTTTCTCCTTTCATCAGGCCACACCCATTCGTCCCCTTCCCCCGCCCCTCCGAGCTCCCCGAGCGAATATTGAGGATGACCTCATTTATTCCAGCCCCCCCCCCCCTACTCTTCCCCCTCTCCAGCCTCCTAATGAAATCAAGATGACGAACTTTCTCCTCAACTCTGCTGCGAGGATCTTTGTAACGGACAGACGCTCACTCGGTCAGATGTTGATAACGGAGACACAAACAGTGTGTGTGTGTGGGGGGGGGGGGGGTAGGGTGGGGGATGGGGGGGTGTGGGGGGGTTTCTGGTGGTGTGAAGCAGCAGACGTGAGCGTGAACGTGAGCGTGAACGTGAACGCTTCCACTGGGCTGAAACTCACACTGGTATCAGGTGTTATTGACGTGGTTGCTGGTACCGCGGTGATTCATGTTATCGTTGCACAAGCGAGTGTATTTATGACGGTCCGGGGCAGCGGGGGGGGCAAATATACAGTACAGTGGTGCATCTTTATTCCCCCCAGCGAGGTTAAATGTCGCCCGTGTTTGTTGTTGTGGCGTAGAAACTGTAGAGACGCTCTCGGCTTGTGTGAAGAAAACACTGAGGCGGCGTTTCTGATGGCAGCTCTCCAGACGGCTCTCGTTGACCCGCGGTCAGAAGCGATTCTTGATTGCTTCGGTCGTCATGGCAACCTGCAGGGTCTCTGCAGCGTTGGAGAGAACGACGCAGACGTACTGTGGCGTTCGTGCTCCCACGCTGATGCAACCATGTTTGACCTTGTTGCTGTCCCCTGCATGTGTACGTGTCCCACATGTGAAGGACGCTCACTGGGGGAACGTCCTCATGTGTCTTTTAGGTGAGTGTTGTCAGCCCCCCCCCCACAGGGGGTTAACCCACCGCCGCCTCAGGTCTGCGGCCGCCGTCTCCTTCTGTGGGCTTCACTTCCTCTCTCCGTCTGTCTGTAACCGTCGGGGTCAGCGAGCAAAGAACCAGCAACACCTCAGAGCAGGACGAGTCCTTACATGGACAAGGACAGCGGGCTGATGGACGTCAGCTGCTGGACGCTCGGCTTTTCCCGCAGATCCGGGGGTGTCGCTGCCATCAACTCGCCCAGACGCCAAGGCGGAGCTCAGCTCCTGAGGCCGGCGTCGTCGTTAGCACAGCGCCGTCGTTAGCACAGCGCCGTCGTTAGCACAGCGCCGTCGTTAGCACAGCGCCGTCGTTAGCACAGCGCCGTCGTTAGCACAGCGCCGCCAGCTAATTAACGTGGGGGTTCATTATGAGCGGAGCCTAAACTACAGGATGTGGCGCCAGAGGTGCCCAAATGAGGGTTTTGCCAGTGAAATCTGCTTTTAAATGTGTATTTATGTCAGCGTAAGTGGACTGAGAGGACGGTTGAATCTGGATTCCAGCGTTTTGACCTAATTGTGTGAGAAACGTGTCTGAGGAGTTGAGGGATTACAGCAGCTCACAGTTGTGTGTGTCTGTTAGTGTTAATCAGATTAGCTCTTTATTTATCCACTTCATTCATCCTAATTCGACTCACAACTCCTTTAGTTCCAGTCTGTCCTAAACGGGATAATCACAGTGAACTCTATTTTCTGACTTTCTTCCGTCTAAAAACGCACCTGATGCCACAATGAGGCCTTTTGTGGTGCTGAGCCTCGTCATGGCGGTCGTCGCCCGCCCTCTAGTGGCGGGGTCCTGTCAGCGCAGGGGCCTCGGCTCAGCGCGCCTGAACTGATCACGAACTTTTGATCAACATTTGTCAGCGTGATGGTTTGATTAAACATGAACATAGAGCCGTCCGGTGCTCCGGCTGCACACGCACTCTCCCGGGTTATTTTCATGGTTAACCTTGAATCTGCACATTCATCAACTCGGGCGTCGTTTCTCCTGAAACGCAACCTTGGAAAATTATTCTGGTTAAACAGATTTCTGCGAGCGCTCATCAACATTCTCGGGCTCATGTTTGGGTCTTGGCAGAGGTTTGCTGCCCGAGCGCTCCGACTTATTATTCTTTGTTTATAAAAAGCATCAGTGGAAAGAAAGACTTGGACGAGCTCCTGAGACACGACCAGGCTGAACTGATGAAAACGCTCTTTCAGGCCCCTGAAAGCTGCACTTTTAAAGTCACGGAGTCACTTCAGAGGGCGCCTCTCTCCATTTTCTCACATATAAATAGAACGTGTCCAACCCCCCCCCCCCCCCCCCGACACACCAGAGGCCCTCGCCACCGTGACTCAGTCGGCCCATCTGTGGGCTGCAGGAACAACCCGCACAGGAAGTGTTCTGTGTCTATTCCTACGAGTGTCACATGTCCACTTGGTCTCATGGCGTCACCCCCCCCCCAACAGAATCTACTGTGACGTGATGACCAGGGAGTGAATCTGCAGATTCCAGATCACCCCCCCCAGATTTCCCATCATAAAACACAGATTTCTGAGAAGAATCGTGATGAATTAAAGGAAATTTACTATCAAGGCCTCAACGATGGATCATAGGTTGATGATGATGATGATGGTTGTCTGTTGGTGGGAAGATCCTCGGGTCTTCTCGTGTCTCTATGCAATTAATAGCTGCACGTAATCGGTGCTGCTGAGTCCGGTTTGACTACTCAGGAAAGTCTTCTTCTTGTCACTTCTTGTTAAAATAATTTCTGTATTTGTAGACTCAATTTTACAACAATTTGAGATATTTAGTTATTTAGCTGGTTAAATTTCACAGTTTCTGTTTTCTGTACCCTTCTCAGCTTCCGCTTGATGTATTTTTAACACTTCAATCAATATTAAACACTTCGTTGGACAAAACTGATTCCTTCCCTTCAATAGAAAAAATGATAAATTATTGAAATTAACTTAATGAGGCGGAGTGCGGCCTTGGTGTCGTTACCTCGCACCGCCGCCAGGGGGCAGCGTTGGCTCGGGTAAACCCGCGTCTTCCTGCTGTTTGGGGCGATTGCAGATAGAGGAGGAAGTTTTTCTGCAGTTCTGACTTTCCCATCATCCCCCAGTGATCCGTTCTACCCCCCCCCCCCACCCCCAGACAGACACGTGGTTAAACAGAGTTTTCAGGGGAGGCCGGTGATGATGTGTTCTTTAGGTGGTGAAGTGCTATCATGTGACCTTGGGACGTGTGTGTGTGTGTGTGCGCGTGTGTGCGCGTGTGTGTGTGTGTGTGTGTGTGTGTGGTGTGTGTGTGTGTGTGTGTGTGTGGTGTGTGTGTGTGTGTGTGTGTGTGTGGAGCTCCTTGGATGAACAGATCATATTTCCCCAGCCGGTTGTTAAATAATCAGTTTCCACAACAACAACAGCAGGAAGTGGCGGCGGTTCAGGCAGGAGCGGAGCGTTACAGGAGTAAACAGGATGTTGTGGAGGTGATGAGCATCAGGATAATTGTGCCGTCACATCCTTCCGCCGCCCGAGCGCCGATGAATTGGATTCATAAATCTCCCGGCTCGCTGATTATTCCGGACGACAGCGCGTCGGCGTTCACCTGCAGCTGAAACGGCGCCGGTGCCGCTCCGTCTTCCCAAAACGAAGCAAAGATCACCTCCAAACTGACGGGAAGCGTTTATCGACTCGGGCGATGCGACTGTATCGGCGCGTGAGAGCGCACGGATGCCCGCTCGCCACCCGGCGATCGATTCAAGAGCGTCGGAGACGCTACGGTGGCCGTCGGGGGACAAAGTGGATTATTCTGCATCCGGGAGTGTTTCCTGTCCAGAGGGTCGTTGCTGTTTGACCACGAGCACGAAAAGATGCTTTTGATACGGCATTTTGTCCCTTCTGGGCCACCGTAGCACAGCAGCCGTTGAAGGGGCGGAGCCAGATGTCTGAAACGCCAACATGTGTAATTAGCTCAGACTTTTAGTCAACTTGATGACTGAAGCACCGTCGTAGGTGAAAGTAGTTCCTGTTAATGTATACAACACACACACACACACACACACACACACACACACCACACACACACACACACACACACACACACACACACACACACGTCCTCCAGCAGCCCGGCCTGATAAAGCAAGAAGGTCACGATGGACCTGCTGGGATCCATTTTCCACGTTATCGTCTCTCACAAGTCGCACGCCGGCGTTTGGTCTCATTTGCATGAAAAAGCGGAATATTGATTTCCGATAATTCCGATAATCTCCTGAAATCGCCACAACGCCGCGCCGAAGGTTATTTTCCTACTTTTATGGATTTTTCCCGTGGGTTCGGAGGGTTGACGTGTGATTGGGTCGTTGGGACCCGTGGCCCCGGCGTCCCGTCCACGGCCTCATCGGCCGGGTCGAGCTGCGTTCTGGCTCCGCCCACTTCTGCCGCTTCCTGTTGGCAGATTTGCGAGCGGAAGCAGAACGGACGATCCACGTTCTGCCCGACAGGCGGGGGAAACGGAGAGCGGCGCTATCTGCAGCCGCAGGTTGCGTCGCGGCTGGAGTTGATGGATTGCCCCGATATCCTGCCATTCATCCACCCCTGGGGGGGGCGGGGGGGCGGGGGGGCGGCTACCTGCTGCTCTCGCCACATGCTAACCCCATTAAGGGCGGGAAATGTTTTTGCTTCTTCCTTTTCTTCCTCACATCTCAGGAACTTCACACGTGAGTTAAAGACCAGATTGTGGACCCCCCCCCCCACCCACCCACCCCTGGGGGGGGGCATCCTGTTATCGTTGGATGAGGGGGGGGAGGATGTGATGTGTGTTTGTAGGTGAGTGGAGTTATTGTTGGTCGACTCTGGAGGTCGTTATCACCCATGTGTGAATGCCCCCCCCCCCCCCAGGCATGATTGGGTCTGAGGCAGAGATGGACCGTAGGAAGAGACTCTTCCAGACCTGTGTGTGTGTGTGTGTGTGTGTGTGTGTGTGTGTGTGTGTGTGTGTGTGTGTGTGTGTGTGTGTGTGTGCACCTCAGACCTGGCCTCACCCTCCTCTGCTGTCTTCCATCCCTTTGCGTGTTTTTATTGAAAATTCCATCCGACCGAGCCGGTGACCCTCGGAATAAACTGACAGGCCCAGACTCGGGGGACCCCCCCCACACCCCCCCGTCCCCCCCGCCGCCGCCGCCACGTCCTCGCCGCTCTTTTCACACGTGCTGTCACAGCAGGTGAGAGTGCAGCCTGACAAGCTAAGAACGAGCTGCGGTTCCCTGATGCGGCGTTCCGAGCGTCTCTGCCAGGGCAGCGGTGGCGATGTGGGCGGGGCCTCCCTTCGTGGTCGTTTTGGTTTGGGCGGCCATTTTG
The DNA here is from genome assembly GCF_003711565.1 of Takifugu flavidus. Lineage (NCBI taxonomy): Eukaryota > Metazoa > Chordata > Actinopteri > Tetraodontiformes > Tetraodontidae > Takifugu > Takifugu flavidus. The sequence goes on along the minus strand of NC_079534.1, from coordinate 4,291,034 downwards.
ACACCTCTCAGGGAGGCGGCAGCAGCCTCATCCTTTAACGGATGCTCAGCCTGATCCTGAGGATGAAGCAAACGGTTCAGGTTAACTCCCGGTTTGACCCAGGACTCCTTCAGCTGCTCCTCGTGCTGCTCCGTGCGTTCCCTCACCTGCTGGTGTAGCTCCTCCCCCATCCCGCTCTTCCTGCCCTCCCATCCTCTTCCCGTCACATTAATTGGCTCGGAGGAAACAAAAGTATGCAGACTTTGTTTGGCTCCGTCTTCCCGGCTGGAGGAGGATTCATTTCCTGGAGGAGCGGAGCAGCACTTAATGTCCATTTGGATGGATTAACATTAACCCCGACCTGAACCAGGTCCCCCAGAGTTCCTCTGGGCTTTCTTCTGGGGTTTGGACCTCTACGTTGCCTCTGTCGGTCCTGGGAACGCTGACGGAGACGATGAAAGCGGATCCCCACCAGATCCGTCTGGTCCAAACAGAAAGCACCTTTTGATGGCGCCACGCGACCTGATGCAATTCTTGCGTAACTCCTGTAACGAACAGTCTTCGCTCTGGTTGGTGGGAACGTGGTCCAGGAAGCCCCAGAGTCAAATCCAGGCCAGACCGGAGAGATTTGAGCCCGTTCGCATCGCTGTTTGGACCAGAACTCAACTAGAACCTTTAAGCTCTCACGACCAACGGACGCCGCGGCGGCGTTTGTGGACCTAAGGCTGCTCGCCAGCACGTGTTTACGCTCCCCGCAGAGTAAACACTGATGATGGGGGGGAGGGGTTTGTCCCTCGGTGGTTGTTGGCGTGGAAACGGCTCAGGTTGTTTACCGGTGGAACATTTTGCGCCGTATAATTGGGTTGGAAGCCTGCGAGGAGAATGTGCTGACACGGCGCTTAATAAACCGTTGAACACGAGAACCTGAGCGCTCGCAGGGCGGAGCGGCCTGAGCTCCAGGGACTCCCGGTTCCAGAGGGAACCTGTGAGAAGTTCCTGATCTTGGTCTCCAGTCCTCCAGATGCTGTTGGAAACGTTGATACAGGAACCATCCTGAAGGGGGGGTCAGAGGGAGACGTGGACCAGGCCCTGGAACGATGGCGTCACTGGTCTCCCTCCCCGTCCGGACCGCCTGGATCCTCCCCAGTGGACCAGGGTCCCTCTCCTGGGGAGGGGGGAGTGGCGTGATGGCAGGTTGGTGGAGGTCGGGGGGGGGGGCTGAACATTGCAGCTTGGATGGATCCAGATTAGAAAAACCTGCACTCGCTGGCGTGGAAGGTGGATTAAAGCCTAAAGTTGCAGCTGTAATACCCCCCCCCCCCCACACCAACCCCCCCCCCCCACCTCTGAGTTAGCAGAAGTAGCTCTAATCTAAAGAGCAGCATCAGAGGTTATTAAACGGCAGCCTGAGAGATTATCTACACAAACTTCAGGGCTCCACTTATCAGCTGGACTTAAATCCGCTTGGAAAAGGGCGGAAAGGCTCGTTCCCATCAACAGGCCGCAAATAAACCGCTGGGATGGCGGCCAAGAGTTGGAGAAACGCTCACGTTGCTCTTAGTTAGCCTCCAAATAGTGCAGGAGTCAGATCCTGTTGGCCAACAGCAGCAGCAACATCGGCAACAGTAACTACATCAACAGCAGCAGCAACAACAACAACAGGAACAACAACAGCAACAACAGCTAAAACATCAACAGCAACAACAGTAACAACATCAACAGCAGCAGCAACAGCAGCAACTACTACAACAGCAACTACAACAGGAACAACAACAGCAACAACTACAAGAGCAGCAACAACAACAGCAGCAACAACTACAACAATTACAACAACAGTAGCAGCAACTACAACAGCAGCTAAAACATCAACAACAACTACAACAACAGCAGCAGCAACAACAGCAACAACAACTACAACAGCTCTACACTCAGTGGAAACCGACCGGTATTCCATGAAACCACCAGCTCCCATTAAGGCACTTCCAGTTAATTAAGATGGTTTGGGTGGTTCTACCCTCGTTAACCTGCTGACTAAACCTCATTCATCAGCGTGGTCACATGATGTCAGCGAGGGGCCTGAAGCAGCAGCTGGTCCCCACAGAGCTGGAATATCTGCTGCTAATGAATGTGAGCTGTAATTACTATTAAACACAAACCATCAGCACAACTACACAACACCATCGCCCCTCGTTACAGCTGTGGGCCGGCGGGGCCTCGACCCCATGACCAGCGCGGCTTCAGGAAGCGGGCGGCTCAAACCGTCCCTTCCCAGCCTTCATCCCGGCCTCTTTAGGGATTCTCCTGCCGTCCTCTGCAGACATTTATCCCATAAACTCGTCCTGTCATCCGCTGTCGCTTCCTTCCCGTCCGTTTTCCCTCCATCCCTCCCTCCCCCGTTGAACCTCTGGATCGATGTCGGCCTCCGTTAGCTCAAACTGCTCCTCTTTCCTCACGGAGAACAGAGGAACGACGTGTTTGTTGTTCTGGAACAGAACATGCAGACCCGTGTTCCGCTCTCCCGGGTCGGTCAGAGCTGAATACGTCCCCGGTTCCGTTGCAATATTTAGCTTCCAAAAAATGCTAAAGTTGCTTCGGGAATTCTGATCTGCTGCGACGCCGTGACTGAAAACATGTTTATTATTGTTGGGCCGCAGCTTTGGATAAATGTTTAGCTTTGTTCATTTGCAGGTCGCCTTAATTAATCATCCTTTTCCACACTTGGCCTCTCACACACACACACACACACACACACACACACACACACACACACACACACACACACACATTTATAACAGCTAGGTGTTGCCTGCTAGGTGTTGATTAGTTCCACGGAAAATGGGGAATTCGAACTTAATGGCTAAATATAGCCTTAAGTGTGATTAGCGCTGATAGCATTTGATCTATGGTGTTCATTAGCATGCTAGGTAACCCCCCCCCCCCCACCCCCACCCCCACCCCCCCAGCCAGCACCTTCTCCCCGCTTGCTCACCTCTGCAAATACAAAAATACTTTAGTTAGCATTGATTTCAGCGGAACGGAGCTGCAGTGTTCACGTATTCCGCATTGATGAGGTGATTTAGGTTGATTTTCTCTTCAGATTCGGTTTATTTAGAGCAAAAACACAGGTAAGAACGACGCCGGAGCTAAAATCTCCACTTTCGCCCCCCGAATGAGCAGAAATGGGAGCCGGTGCTGCTCTTGCCAACAGACGCGCGTCCTTAGCCTCGGCGTTCCCTGTGGGACGCCAGCGACGCTCCGTTTGATGCCGACAGCTCGAACGAAAGACGCGCTCGTCCTGATTAGCTGTTGTAGCTAAGTGACCCAGCAGATGTGGGATTAAAGTGCTCTGAACTGGGATAATGAAGTGATTGTGGCCCAAAAAGGCAAAAGCCCGTCTGGCTCCTGGTGAAACGGGCCTGTTTTTCTCGCCGTCCTTAGAGGACATTGGACGTCCTGTTTTTTTCCATCACCAATTGTCCCAATGTAGCATTTTAGTTGCCAGAAACCAAAAATGTGGCTGCAGTTGTTGTGGCTCCTGACTGAGGGGGTTCTGGGCGGCTCATCCGGGCTGATCTAAAGGTTCTGCTGCCATTCACAGCTGTTTGGTCAACCTTGGTTTGATCCGGATCAGGCTGCGTCTCCAGGAATGAAGCTCCAGGGACCGTTTAAATGTCCTTACTTTAACGGATCCGAGGGATCAAAGTGTGACTGAGGCAATAATGGGGAATATAACCTGCTCCGACCCGGGAGTCACCGGAGCCCGGAGGGTCCGGGAAGGAGCCACCAGCCTCATTTGTGAGTCGGCTTGATGGATGAGAGGAAGCTTCAGAAGCAAAGTTTAGGTGTCCGTTCTGATGCCGTTAAAAGGGCCGATTTGTCTGGAAGTTGGAGTTTTAATCTGCAGCCGAATCCACAGTCGACTTCCCCATTAAAGCCGAACATCAGGGATGAGTTCAGAGCTGAGGGACGGACCTGTGTGTGTGTGTGTGTGTGTGTGTGTGTGTGTTGTGTGTGTGTGTGTGGTGTGTGTGTGTGTGTGTGTGTGTGTGTGTGTGTGTGTGTGTGTGTGTGTGTACACATCTGTCCTCCAGCTCTCAGTAGTTTGATGAAACCAGGCTGGAACATCTGCGCTCACGTCTCAGGTAACAAGTCAAACACCCCCCCCGTGCGCTCTGACTCCGCCCCCAGCCACGTTCCCTCGGCGACTCCAGCGTGGAGGTCGGCCGAAAACAGGCGGCGGTCCCCCTTCTTTTAAAGTCCGCTCCTGAGGCAGTGGGATCCGGTTCTGGCCCAGGTTCTGATGGTGGTGTGGCCAGATCCAGATGTGGAGAGCCTGGTTTGCTGTTTCAGACTGGTCCAGGAACCTCTTTGTCCACTTTAACCAGTTTGACCAGTAGTGGTTCCATCCGTCCCTCCATCCATTCGTCCCGTCATCCATCCGTCCCTCCATCCATTAGTCCCGTCATCCATCTGTCCCTCCATCCATCCGTCCCTCCATCCATCCATCCGTCCCCTCACCCATCCATCCGTCCCGTCATCCATCCGTCCCTCCATCCATCCATCCACCTCCGCCTCCTCCCCGTTAGGTGGCTGCTGCCCTCTGGTCCAGTCGGCTGTCCTGCCGCCTGGAGCCGGACTTGATCTATTGGCTCCAATATAATCCAGTGTGAAATCTCAGTGACCCCCCCCCACATTATTTTATTTGATGAAGAGGTAAATCAAAGGGAGGACAGACGGACGTAGCAGATTTATGGCTCTTTTATTTTGGGGGTTTGGTGGATGGAACCGGGCCAGCCGGAATTTTTGGGGTGACCTCATCACATAAATTCAGGGCTGACGAAATAAGACTGGGCGATCACGGTAACACACACACACACACACACACACACACACACACACACACACTCACACACACACACACACACTCACACAATGTAAGGATTAGTTCCCCTGTGGGAGACCTTTGGTTCCTCCTCTCCGGCCCTGCTGCCAGCATATTGTTCTGGCTCGGCTCATGATGATGATTTATGAGCCTCTGAAAGGTGGACTGACTCACACTTTCCATTTCCTCTTCTGTTATTGTGTGTGTGTGTGTGTGTGTGTGTGTAAAAGTTGCTAAAAACGACACACATGCACTTGACACTTGACAGTGAGTCGATCGTCTTATGTGTATTAACATTGATTCAGCAACATCTGTGACCCAAACATGGAAGAATAAAAGTAATATTCTTAAATTAAAAAGTCCAAACTGCTGCGTTCTCTCCTCACTGAAGCTTTTTGTTTTTATTTAGAGTTTTCTTCACATTGTGAAGGCACCTCTGCTGCCTCAGGCTGTGTGTGTGTGTGTGTGTGTGTGTGTGTGTGTGGTGTAGAGATGGTGACAGGGTCAGGACCTCACTTGTCAACAAAGCTAACCAATTAGCTCTGACTTGTTGACAGCTGATCCTGGAGGAGCGACCAGCAACCTGCAGCCGATGGTTCCCCGTCTCCTCCTCTAGGTGGACCCAACAGAACCACCGCTGCTGTCAAATCAACCCCCCCCCCCCACTGGCTGGAGGTGTTTAAAAGGCCGACTGTGTTTATCGGGAACCTCATCAGCTGGAGAAGCTCCGAGCCTCCGGAGCTTCTCCTCCTCCCGTGTTGCTGACTCAGCTGTTTTGGCTGCGGGGAGCTTTTTAATGACAGATTTGCAGAAGTTCATGTGCACTCGTGCACTACACACACACACACACCACACACACACACACTTTACTGTCCTATAAATACAACGGCTCCTCACATGCCTTTCACACACCCACCCCCTGTGACCTTTGACCTTTATCACCCCATTACTGCACGAGAGACTAAATTAGAAGCAGATGTTTCCATAGAGTTCGTGCGTGTGTGTGTGTGTGTGTGTGTGTGTGTGTTCGCGCACGTCCAAAATGAATTTAGCGTGGAGTCAAACTAACTGGGAGTATTTTTAATGGATTTTTGTGGGAAACACGGCTCTGTTGCTGTGTTTCCCGTTTCCTGGGGCAATCAAACCTGACCGGACAGTAAACGCACCGCACACGTGTGCCAGGAACGCCGTTTTCCCGTAAAGAACGATGATCCGCAGAGTTTCCCGAACGTGACGCAACGACGACACCGTTCGAACGCGGCGGAGCTTCTCCGTTTCCTCGGTTTATCCGCTCAGCCGGAGTCCCGCTGCGCACCAGCAGGGGGCGAGAGAGCGCTCTGGACATCGATACGCATAGACGAGCTCTGGAGTTTCTCATTAAACGGCAGCTAACGCACCAAATGTGCCCAGGAATTCTGTAAACACATCTTTGATTAGATTTTCTTACGTTGCTTTGGAGTCTCGCGCTGGAGCCCGAAGGTGTTGAAACAGGACATCAAAGGATGAGTTCTGTACATTCTCCAGCAATGTTCTCCGAGTGTATTTGATCATCTCCTCATTGCCAGAGGTTGTTTGGTCAGGGTTTTCCTCCGGCTTCGGTGTTTATCTTTGATCCGGATCTTGCAAATAAACCCAGAAGAAGTGTGCTGAGGTGTGTGTGTGTGTGTGTTGTGTGTGTGTGTGTGTGTGTGTGTGTGAGATGTGGCTGTTTGCTTTGATTGTGAGATGTTGGAGGTCAGACCTCTGAGGTGGAGCACCACCGGAGCCGTGTCCCTCCACCGGAGCACGTCCTCCTCCACCGGCAAATGTTGCATTCCTCATTTTTCTCCTCCACTCAGACCGAACTCACGCCGGGAGGCGGCGAGCTGCCGCGCGAATCTCATCTATAATTGAAATGAGAGACTCGGTTGAGGCCGGAGATAATCAGGTCTTCCAGGGAGAAGAAGATAAACGTGGAGGCCCGAGCGTCGGCGCTCAGAGGAGCGAGAACGTGGACGTGTCCGTCCATCGGCTCCTCTAGACGTGACGATAAAGAGCTTGATTAGAGCTGCGGCGGCGGGCGGGGCAGGAAGTGATGTCGGTTTTCCCGTCTGGAACGTCTTCCCTCGCAGTCCGATCCTCGGTGAATCTCGCCGTCCTGTCCTGCGGTGGCGTTTGACCCTGTCCTCCTGTCTCTGTCCCTCTCTCCGTCTCCGCCACAGTAATCGGCCCTCGTAATTCCAGATTATCCCCGCCGTCGTTATCAGAGTTTGGCTGTTCGGCGCTTTTGTCACAAAACAAAGAACCTTTCCGGCGAGCGTACGCCGCGCCGCTCCGTATCTGCTGTCCCAGAATGCACGGCGGCCGCGCGTGTTGACTCTTTGCTTCATATCTGAACGTGACACGTGTCTGAAATCCCCCCTCTGCCTTCTGCAGCTGATAGCGGTGTATGAAGAGCAGGAGCCCCACCACGGCGGCGATGGGACCAGCGCCAGCTCCACGGGGACGCAGAGCCCCGACCTGTTCGCCGCGGACCTCAGCGCTGGAGGCGGAGCCTCGGCCTTCCAGCCCTACCAGGTCGCCAGTGAGATCGAGGTCACGCCCTCCGCCCTGAGAACCAGTAAGTTAATAACAATCCTCTGACGGCGCCCACAGCTGGTCCCAGGCCCGGCAGCACCTCCACCCTGCCCATAAGGGCCATTAATTGGACAGAAGGGGCTTTTTTCCAGGTACAGAACGCCGTTTGAGCCGCGGCCAGAGCGGCTAATTGGTTCCACTCGCCGCCTCCTCAGTCAAACGTGACGCCAGCTGAGTCTTCCCAACACTTCCTGCTCTTTTCTTGGCCGCCGTTCCAGAGCTGTGATGAAATCTGTGCGGACGACCTCGGTGGAAATGGGCTCGGCGTCAGGAAAGACTCCCTTGAACAGGAAGAAACCCTGAGCAGGACCAGGCTCATAGGGGAGGGGGGTCCTGCCTCTGGCTGAGGAAGAAAAGGGCAGGAACATGGAAGTCTGTCATGGAAGAGAAGGTTTTTATCCCGCAGAAGCTTTCAATCAAGGTTCTGTCAGAAGAGACAAAAGAAGCCAAAATTTGAAGGTTTTTCACCATGAGATGACACCAAGAGTTACAGGGGGCGGGTCTCCACCGTCCTGCAGCTTCTCCGTTTGTGGGAATCGTTTCTTTTCTGCAGCTCACGGAAAACTGGAGCGACGACCAGACGGTCCATCATCGAATGGAACCAAGACAGGGCAGCAAAAGCAAACGAGCTTTTTAGAACAAGATAGTCAGGGACAATCAAACCCCTAAAATAACCTCACCGACCCCGTCAACCCACCCAAACGAGCATCGGCTCCATCGACCAGAACCATCAAGGCCCAGTAATTATATCAGCCTGACGACTCCTGGCGCTGAAGGTGCTGCTCCGCGTCTCAGTCGTGACCAATCGGCTCCTCCGAAGGTTGTTGTGGACAAACGATATCGAGCGCTGCCGCCGGCCGATGTCGCCTCCCCTTTAGATGGGCTAACGAGGGTCAGCACAGTGAGAGGAGGACAGTCGGAGCAGAGCCGGGGGGGCTCGGCTCCAGAGCCGGGGGGGCTCGGCTCCTGAGCCGGGGGGGCTCGGCTCCTGTAGACGTTGGTCCCACGCTCCTGCTGACCCAACAACGCAGCATTTCCTGCAGCCTTATTGCCCCTGCTGGTGCAGACGGTCCCCTACACATGACTCGAGCGCAGCTAAACACAAACAAACGGGCTTCCATCGGGTTTTGCCGCTGGTCACACACACACACACACACACACGGAACGGGACTCTGGTTTGTTTAGCTAGCGCCGGTGTTAGATTCCCCCTGTGGGATTTTGCAGATGTTTAAAAGGGATTTATTTTTTTCTTCTTCCCGTCATCATGTTTTATCTGGTTCTCGGGCTGTTGTGTTTCGCTCGGTCGGAGTTGTTTTTTGGAACGCGGCCCGCCTCCCACGCACGGCCGCGTCAGGAGGGTGAAGAGTTTTAATGGAAGGCGCCGTTTCTCAACAGGCTTTTCCCGTCCTCGTTCCCACACAGTGGCTCCTCATCAGTGTCACGAGGCAACAAGCTGCCTGATTAGACCTGAATCAGATTATTCCAGCACGGAATTATAACGCAACGCCAGTGATTTATTGTCTCTATTAGCTCACAGTTAAAGGAGTAAAATTAGTTCCAGCCTATTTACATCAATCATCTATTGTCTCCATTCTTATCAAAAGAGAAGGGTTGTGATTTTCTGCGTGATGCTAATTAGCAGCTTTCCCGGAGCTATTTGGAACCAGCTCCACTGATATTATTTGCCACCACGGGTCCAAAGTAAAGGGCTGGATCTGACGTGCTGCTGGTCTCCTTCCCTCAGACATGCCCCTCCACGTGCGGCGCAGCAGCGACCCCGCCCTGCTCACCATCAACGGGCCGTCGCGGGTCCAAACGGAGGAGCCGCCGTCGAGGAGGAACCCAACCCGCTGGTCCACCACCGCAGGCTTCCTGAAGGCTCGCCACTCGTCCGGCACCAACAGTCTGGAGAGGAAGGTGAGGGGTTCTGGGTGAAGGTGCCAGTAAACTGGACCACGTGACGCCCGGGTTACCGTTTGTTAAAACCTGCCCCCCCGGGTGAGAAACGATCACCTGGGTTCTCTCCCAAAGCAAAAAAAAATAGCCTTGAAACTTTCAAATGTCCAGAAGTGACCCCCCCCCCCCCTTAATGTTGCAGCAGCTCCAGGTTAGCTGCACTATTTCATCCACAACAGTCTTCAAATTGATGCTCGAGGGCTAAAAATAGGTAGAAATGGTGAATATATGATGCCGTGGGGGGGGTGGGGGTGGGGGGGGCTCGCTCACGCTGCTGTGTTAACATGCAGCCGCTGAAATGAGCGGTGATATTTCTGACCCTGATCTTTTACTTGCTGTCATTTAGAGCCGTTAATTAACGACGTGTCACAGTCTGACAGCGCATCTGTATAATTGGGATGAAGTTATTGTTGGATTCACGCTGCTCTTCGTCTCTTGCCCCCCCCCGGGCTTCCTCCCCCACCAGCCAAACCCCACGAGGGCAGCTGACCTCACATTAAACCTCACTCAGGAGATTTTAATGGGAGTCGCCGCGGTTGGTTCCAAACCTTTATTTTGGTGTCTTCTCAGGGTAAAAGCGTGGACACGTATCGCAGCCTGCCCCGTGATGCCGGAACCTGGAACAACCACCGAGAGTTTCAGAGGGAGACGGCCCGCTCTTCGCTCAGCGCCAATCACCCCATGGTGGACCGCTGGCTGGAGAGGCAGGAACAGGTGGGGCGGCGCTCCGTGGGGCGAGAGATGGGTCACGCCGGGATGTTTCCGTGGGTTTTAGTCGAACTTAAACGTGTAGGACGCTCATATATCTGCACAACCACCTGATGCTTGAGGTTTACAGCCTGACTCCGCCTCCAGATCCAGTCCAGACGGCCCGGCTCTCTCTTCGCCCCCCTCGGTCCTCAGTGAGGAGGTTGAAAAGTGCGGAAATTCCACCATAAATCCGCGATAACACATTAGTCATGGAGGCAGTCGCAGCAGAAATGTTGATAAAGTAAACAAACAGCCACGAACATGTGGTCCTGCTTAACTGGACGTGTACACGGGCGGGGGGGGGGGTTCCAGGATGGATGCGGCGTGCTGAACGTACGAGGACGAATGAAAACGTCCCTTTTAGAATTCCACGTTATTCACGCCGGTGGGTTCTCGTGGGCAGCTGCATCCTGTCTAAAGGCAGCATCAGATGTGGCTCCACCACAGAGACACCAATTAGGCTCCTGTTGGGTGGCTCATCTAAATAATTGTGATTTTAGCTCGTTAGATTTTGGCTTTTGACCTCGGTGACGCCAACGGTTGGTTGGCGAAGGACGGATTATCGACCCTAGCCGCGACCCCGGCCACATTTCTGAGCCGGGCCGGCCTAAATCTGCATGCATTAGCACGCCGCGGTATTGATATTGATGTAATTGAGTTAAAATGATGAGCGACCCTCTGCAGAGTTACTGTGGATGAACCGGAGCCTCTGTTGGAGCTGCGCAGTTCCCACCTCATCTGTCCAACAGCAGGTTTTCCCATGAAGGGGTTAAGTGGCAGAGGTCACAGCTGGATGGCTCACTGTGTACTAATGACCTGCTGAAGACCATCTGCCCCCTTTACTCTCCCTCACACACACACACACACACACGGGCTCATGCTGCTGATAGCAGGACCGTAGTCGTGATCCCCACTAACTTGTTTGGATTGTTTGGCTGCAAAGTCTCGGCGTCGTCTGTTCGGAATTCTTTATTCTGCTGTGATACAATTAAGTCAGGAAGCCGTTTTCCTCCGCAGAACCTTTGTTAGCAGCAGAATGAAACAGCCTGCCGAAGAGAAATAACTTGGCAAGGGCCTAATATGCAGCGATTTAATTAGAATCCGGCGGTCTGGACCGTCGGAGGCGGCGCCTCCCTCCAGTTAGTCTCATCTACTTCGGATGAATGTTGTGGGGAAAGAGGAGTTTAAATAAGTGAATGGAAGCTGGAGAGAATTCAGTTTTCCCACAACAGACTATGCGCCTGTGTGGCATTAAAGTTGGATTAGATGCTCGGAAATGAGCGGAAACTGCTGTGAGGAAGAACCCCCCCCCCCCCCCCCAACTCCCAACCTCCTCCGGCAACAGGTAGAGGGGTCGCCATGGCAACAGCGAGCCGTCAGCGGAGTGCGGTTGAAGGTGGCGAGGAGGCGCAGCTCTGTCTGGGCGTGAGTCATAAGGCCACGTACGTGCGCAGGTGTGATTGTGCGTGCACGTGTGTTTTCACGCCGTTTTCAGGGTCAGCTGACGGCCTCGGCTGCAAATCAGCCAATTAGGATGAGGAGCCCCAGCGGTGGCCGCCCGCGGTGGCCGCGCGGACGGCCGCACGTGCGCTCGTGCGCACCGCAGGGGGCCTGTTTCAGTCTGTTTTATTTATGTTTGCATGCATGACATGAATTTATTTCCAGAAAAAGGCGACTTTCAGGCCTAGAAATGTCAGTTTCCTCCAGACAGAAGCGACGACAGCTCCAAAGCCAAGCTGGAGCTCTGTCGGAGGCTTGCCGCCCCCCCCCCCCCCAGGTTCCTCGGGTGTGTTTCCAGCCCCCCCCAGCTGGAGCTGAAGCCAGGCTGCATCGCCGCAGCATCTAAATCCTTCCGAGCTCACATCAAACAAAGACGCTCGCCCGCTTTTGATTAATAGTAATTAAGAGCTGAATGATTTATCGGCCTCTCGTAAACACTTCACACTTCAGTGGCATCAAAAAAACGACACGTTTGCAGAAGCAGCGGCTGGAATTTTGTTGCCGGAGAACATTTTGTTGAGCGTTTTCTCTTCTTTAATGTCCACAGCCAGTTTCCTTTGTGGTCGACCTCCAGCTTCCTGGAGGTGAAGCAGCAACGCTGTGCACGTGCAGTCAAAATGACGCCACACTCCGTATAAACGACCCTAATTCATAACCGAGATATCGGGATCTGCTGCCCGTCTATTGATTTTTGTATTACACATTAAGAGGTGACGGTGGTGAAAGCAGCCTCATCGATCTTGTGTCCTACTTTTCTCTGTAAATCACACTCTGGTTTTAACAGCAGCATATTTGACCGTTAATTAACTGAATATGAATGACATTTTCTCCAGAATTAGCTCCTGTTGTCGCACGTGTGTGTGTGTGTGTGTGTCCTCAGCCATTAGACTGTTCAGGCTCTGAGTTATCTGTCATGGTGGGATGGAGACTTCACACAACTCACTAGGGATGTTGTTACACAGACATACTGACGTCAGGTCAGCACACACACACACACACACACACACGTGCGCGCGCCTGCCTGTGTCGGAGCAAGCAAAGGTGTGTGCACCCTGAGTGTAAATGCAGAGTTCTCCGTGGCCACGTAAGCACGCTTGCCTCACTCCTACGCTTTGAAGCTAACAAGCTCGGGAGCGGTGTGTGTGTCGGTGTGTGTGTCGGTGTGTGTGTGTCGGTGTGTGTGTGTCGGTGTGTGTGTCGTGTGTGTGTCGGTGTGTGTCGTGGGGAGTCCCTCGGGTGCACATCACAGCTTGAGCAGGATAAATCATGCACACCGGAGTCACACACTCATAAATCACCCCAGACTCCGTGTTTGGAGGCTGCGTGTTGGTGTGCGCCTGCATCATCTGCGCTCCAGCGCGCTGCTTTTTGTCAACATGCGCTGTTTTACACGTGAGCGTTGGAAGGAGTCTGAGCGTGTGCACGTTGTTGGTTCTTTTGGGTTCAAAGCTGGAAGGATGTGATGGCGCGTCTGTGTTAGCGCCGCAGGATCAGGTGATGTTCTGACCAGCAGGCGGTGCTGTGAAGCTGAGGACAGGTGTGTGCGTGTGTGTGTGTGTGTGTGTGTGTGTGTGTGTGTGTGTGTGTGTGTGTGTGTGTGCTTATGCTGCTTATTTTACTGTGTATTTCTAACCCCTGAATGGCTCCGTTGGCGGACATCTGTCAGCATCTCCTGGGTCTGACGGCGGTTTCAGCTGGGAAACGAGTCCATTGTAGCTGCTGATTGTGTTCTTCTTCATTCTTTTCCTCGTCCATCTCGATATTGATCCCATTTTGATTGTCCTCTCCGCTCCTCTCCTCACATCCTCCCTTCTTAATTCCTCTCCCGTTCCTCTTCCTCCCTCTCCTCCTCTCCACACTTCTCCTTTGATCTCTGGGTTTTAATGTGACGGGGAGCCGCGGGAGCCCAGATCCCCTCCAGCTGGGGACACCAGGGCAGGAATAGAAAGATGGAGGGAAGATGAAAGCCATCCTCTCCTCCCTCTGGAGGTTCAGCTCTTTCCCAGAGGTGGGGGGGGGCTTCCTCGGGGTGTAACCTGCTGGAGCACTCTGACACCTGCATTCACACTCATCCCTGCTCCTGATTCTCTTTTCCTCGGCTGCTACCTGACTCTAATCTGGGCTAAAACTGCATATTCCTGCGTGACCTTTGGTCCAATCGCGCCGACGTTTCTGCAGATAATCCTTGTTTATTAGAATCCTTGGAAAAGCTTCAGCTCGGTTTCCAGATAAAGTGAAGCTGAAGTCCAGGTTAAAGCAAAGCGGCGTGTGTATCTTCACTGGAGCAGCTGACGCTTGTCCTCTCGCTTCCTGTTAACCGAGGTCATGATGCGCGTCAGGAGGCTCCATCAGTGGAGTTCAGTGTTGATTTTAAATCAACTCTTGGAGGCTCTTTGGCTCCCAGCACATGAAAGAGGTCTCAATCTCTACCGAAACACAGCTCATTAGAATAAAGGTTTGAGCTTCCACCTGAGCTTCCACCAGGATGCAGAGCTGGAGCCGCCTCCTCCCGCCGTTGCCAAGCACCTCCTGGTCTCCCTGAAGCTGCTGCCCGTGACAGCAGCTCTGCTGGAATTCAGATGACAAGGGAAACACATCAGAGATCTGCTCCTCGGGCGCTCCGTCCTCCCTCAGATGAGTTCGCGGGGGGATCAAAGACGGAGAAGAAAGACGTGCGGCCGCCGTCGGCCGTTATCAGAGGAGAAAAATGGAGCCGCTCCTCGAGGTCTGGCGTGCAGTCGGAGAGGATCCTGCATGCAGATAAAATCGCATGAATCATTCAGGCTGTATCGCCGCAGCGTTCTGGACCTTCAGCTTGCAGCCATTCTAGATTTTTCCTCGGGAACCAGTTTAGTTCAGGTGGAACCTTCTGGAAAGGCCTGGAACCCTTCCTGCCATTGTCTCCGCTTGGTTCACTCTTCCCTGCAGATGTGCTCCGTCAGCACACAGAAGGCTCCATTTTTGTCCCCGCTGTTGTTTTTATCGACGCTCCGTTTCGCCGGGCGGCCGCAGGAGGTGGGCGCCGGTGACAGTAATGGGCTGCGATGCCGTCGCCATTATCCGCAGCATCCGTCCTCACTCAGGGTAGTTTGGGCAGATTTGCTGTTATTTTCACCCATCAGGAGTCTCATCCTGGGAAATGGTGCATCCATAACAAACCTGGACTCCATCCGGGTGGTCCTGAGGCGGCTCTATGAGCTTTGGACCCGCTGCGGAAATACTGGGATCAGTTTGGTGTCGACGTGTTCGCCTCCATCCAGCAGCGGAGAAACATCCAGGCTTCGGAAGCAAAGATTAATGATTCCAAGTGCATCTCTCAGGACTCGGAAAAACAAATATTCTCCTCACACTTCTGACCTTTTTAGTATTTTATAAACAGTCCAGGTTTGTTTTTATTTCCCACATTCACAAATAGCACTTGACGATATGGGCTCGTCTACCTCAAGGTCTTCGAGTGTGTGCGTGTGCGTGTGCGTGTGTGTGTGTGTGTGTGTGTGTGTGTGCGCGCGTGTGTGTGTGTGTGTGTGTGAGTAGATGGAGAACATTGTTATTATTAGTTTATTACCATCGCTGCAGCGCTACATCCCTGATGAAGCACGTTGGCGCGCTCTCCCCGCCTTCCTCCCGGTTCCTCCTGAAATCCAGACACGTGCACGTTCGTGCCCGTTCGTGCTCCGAGGTTGAACCAGGAGGGACTCATAACGGTAACGGTGCAAATCCAGAACAGAATCGAGCGCGCGGCGCCTGTGTACTGAATCAAACGCACCCCCAGACCGTCTGAATAATCAGTCACACCTTCCTGACTGAACTCTCCGGTACCTCCAGCTGCTAAATTGGGACTTTTTAAATTACTGAGATTCCTGATGAGGCCTCCGGAGTCCATTATTCCTGAGAAAATTGCAATGCATATTTTACTGTGGCGACCCCTCCCTCCGCCCACCTCCTCCTCTGTGATTGGCTGGGATGGCAGGAATGGCTCCTGAATTAAGTGGGCCGCCGCCGCAGCACGGTGGTAATTTAGGAAGTGCGGGAAGAATCATTTTTGTTCCTGGCGTTATTGCATCTGGCTCCTGCACGCCTGGCGTGGCGCCGCAGAGGCCAGAAAACGAGCCTCCGCGCTAAGAATGATCACTTCTGAACTTCATTTGTCCGAGCGCGACGATTGACAAGATCTATCACGCGGTCACGAGCCGGCGGAACCGGGAATATGGCACCAACCTGGGATATTTGAAGTGGCCGGAAGCTTTTCCTTCACCCTGATAAGAACGGCGACGCGTTTTGTTAGCGGCACAAATGCAGCAAATCTGAATATAAACCCTCCAAATATGATCAGTAATGTGTTCAATAAGGGTCGCTGTGGGTCCGCTGGATGTATCATTCAGAATAAGCCGCGTCGGCCCGAGCGCGGCTGGCGCCGAAAACGTGGATTTGTGTTTTCAGTCCCGGTTTGATCTCAGATGTTCCCATTTGTAATTTATTCCATTACAAAGTCACACACAGCCTGTTTCTCCGCGTCTCCTCCGCATCAGCCGTCCTCCCACAGATGATAGGAACTCGGATAACGTTCCCTTTGCTCGATGAATCCTGGAATTATTGACGGCGCCGTCCGCCCGTCTGGATCCCATTATCAAAGTGTCTTCAAAGGAGACTAATTGAATTAGCGCAGAGATCTGGAATTGAAAGCGGGCTCCAGATGATGCATCGTGGCCTCGCCCTCCGAGCGGCCACATTAATCAGGCGTCTCCCCGTTGTGGCAGATTCTGCTGCTGGATCAACACTATCGGGGCCTTCAATGCACTTCATCCCATAATGGCCTCGCTCTGTGAAACCGGACTCATTTGGATCCTTTGCTGGGGTGAAAATCTTCCTGTGGTTCCGCTGAATTGGTTCAGCTCGGCTCCTCCAACAGCAGAAGCTCCGACTTTATTGATTCTGCCAGTAAATAAGAAGGTCGTGTGCACTGATCTGAGATCATTACATCTTCAGAGGGAACGTGTGTGTGTGTGTGTGTGTGTGTGTGTGTGTGTGTGTGTGTGTGTGTGTGTGTGGCAGCTTATCTTGGGAGCGTCTCAGCTGTGTGTCGGTGTGTTGCCTCCTCCCCGACCAGGGTCACGGATACACCGAGCCAGAACATCTCTCTGGTTGCGCTTCTCATTCTAAATGATTAAAACCAGCGTTCCTGCCTTCTTCCCTTCTGACCCAGTGGTGTCGGCCATCGGTGTGAAGGCTGGAACGCTGCGTGGAAGCCCGGAGACGAGCGGGTCGGACCTTTCATTTTCTGTCTGCTCAGGAGCAGATGTTGCCTTTAATCTGCAGGCTGGAGGTCAGGAGGTCAAAGCTGATTTATAGTCCTGGTTCTGTGTTTGATCCAGCCGGAGCAGAGATGAATGTTGTCTTCTTCTCCTAAAGATCCAGACGTTGTTGAGAACCTCTGATGCTTGAATGCTGCTGATGACTCAAGGGTCCAGGCTTCAGCGCCGGCTGTTAGCATAATAACTTGGCTTTGTTGAAGAAGCACTGGGGGAGTCGGAGCTATCCACTTGGTATTGATCCTGCATCGGTGATTAGTGTCGCTCCGCGCGGGCAGACTGCAGATGAACGCGTGGCTGTGGGCTCCTCGGCTCTCCACCGGCGGTGGTGCACCATGGGATTATCTTATCAGGCGGGAGCTGGAAGCGGCGCCCGACGTCGCTGCTGCGAGGAGACGGAGCAGCATCATGACTGTAAAGCTGCAGTCAGCGAGATTAGGGAGACGGCAGAGCGATAACGGCTTAAAGACGGCTGCTCTGCTCTGCTCTGTGCTGCTCTGCTCCGCGGAAACCCCCAGGACCCTTCGGCTAACGATGTTGTGCACAAGGAGACAACTGGTCCGGAAGTCTGTCAGCTTCTGGCTTTGGTCTAGTAGTAGTGGAACGTATACAGGTGGAGAGTCCAGGTTCATTTACAGGGTGTATTTCTAAATTGAACCTTTACCCCCCCCATCAGTGTGGAGGAGCGGAGCATCCAGAGCCCATCAGGATTGAAAATCAGACATAATTTAAAACACGCTGAAGCAGAGAGAGACGGCGAGCACACAGAGGAGCAATAACGCAGACACACATCTGACGGCGTTGGGCGTTTATCAGGGGAGCAGGAAGTGAGGACGGGGAACATCAGAGAGGCAGAGGAGTCGCTATCTGAGGAAGAGTAAATGAGAGCGGCATCCACGGCGCCGCCAGGCGTTTCACGGACCCTTTATTTCAATATGCATCATCTCTGCAGAATCTGGCTGCACGCTGACGGTTCTATTCCTCAGTCAGAGGCGTGTGTGTGTGTGGGGGGGGGGGGGGGGGGGTGGCAGGGAAGACTGAAAAGAGCAAGATAATAAAGAGGGATAAAGGTGGAGGAAGAGTTGTGAGCTGAATGTGAAAGTAGACAAACAAGCCCAGATTCAGCCATTAAAAAGTTTGCGGTGACAAACTAAATAAAAGTCCTGAAGTGAAATGGGTTTGAAGCGGCGGCGCTGCGGGTTCCGACCAGTCGACTTTAATATGAGAGACGGAGGCGGCGCTGCTGAGGACGCTCCTCGCAGGTCCGCCCCCCCACCCCCCTTCAGAGAGTGTGATGTGGAGCAGTTGGTATTTTAATATCGCCCCCGTCCTCAAACACGCCGACTTAAATGTTGATATCTGTCAAGTTTGACGTGTTCAGGACAAATAATGGCGGGGAACCGTCTCCCCAAAGGTCAGGATGAGGATAGACGCGCTCGCCGGTGGAGGGGGCTTTCATCCCTCCGTGCGTCTGCTCTTGGAATGAAAACGGACTCAGCACCGGGGCGCCGCCTTTTCTCCACCAGAGCCGAGAAAACGCCGCCAACTTCTCCCCGTTTTGCCGATTCAAGCAGTTAACGGATGAGGAAGGCGTGGCCACGCCCCCTCAGCCTCGCCGTCGGGGCGTCATGCCAGTCCAGTTTGCGGGAGTGGGCCGGGCGAGCCAGGGGATGGAGATTAATAATTAAGGGCAGAGTTCGGGGGGGTTAATGGCAGCGGGTTTTCCTGCCGAGTCATTGTTTGTTTCCTGGATGCGGAGCGAGCGGGCGGCTCTCCGGCCCCGGGGCTCATTAATGATTAATAGCAGGAACCTTCAGGGTCTGTCCCTGTCTCACACTAAATGAAGTGGTGTGTGTGTGTGTGTGTGTGTGTGTGTGTGTTGTGTGTGTGTGTGTGGTGTGTGTGTGTGTGTGTGTGTGTGTGTGGAGTAATGCTGCGCTTTAATGAAGTGCTGCCTGCTCCTCTCCACCGACACCCACACATCGTCTACGCTCAAGATGATGCTGCTCAAGAGGGCTCCTGAATCTCCAGGAGGTCCTGGAGCTCCTGGAGATTCAGGTGAAGGGACCAAGTTGAGCTCGGGGGGCTGCGGTCCCAGTTTGACCCGTCCCAGTCTCCCACGCTGGGACGGGTCAAACAAACTCCGCCCCTTCAGCTCCAGGTGCTTTTCCCGACGAACAATGGCAGCGCTCCTGGAACCCCCGCGCTGCCCTGGAGCTGTACATCCTCCAGGCACCCACAGTGTCATGGCAACCGCATGGCAGCGGCTGTGCTGGCGGTCTCATTTTCATACTGATGAGGCCGGCGCCGCCATCGCCGCCGCCGCCTGCTCGTCTGTCCTCTCCAGTGTTGCCCTGAAATTTTAATGACTTTGTTTCTGCGCTTCTCATTTTTCTCTTCTCTGCTCCCAGCGCCCCGTCGCTGCCTGCTTCCTCTGTGTGTGTGTGTGAGCGTGCACGTGTGAGCGCGCACGTGTCTTCAGCCTCAGCAAAGACACAGTTGATGCGAGAGGACGGCGTGTTTTTGCAGGCGCGTTTTTCCACCTGCTGGATTTGTCGGGTCCGTCTCGTTCCAGGAGGAAGAACTTTAGAGTCCTGCAGGAAACCGTGCACGAAACCGTGCACGAAACCGTGCACGGGACCGTGCACGAGCCGCTCTGCGCTCAGCCTGAAGGTTCCTGGATCTTCCTCATCACCTCACCCTGCTTATGCTGCCGTTTCAGGATGAAGAGGCCGGTCGGGAGGAGAACGGCAGGATCGAGCCCGTGGGGCGTTCGGACTCCTGCATGGACCACGCCCCCGCCAGGTCGCTGGAGTAAGTCTCGCACTCACGGTCTCGCAGGCTTCGGCTCATCCACGGACGCCGGGCCCGGACGGCCCAGTTCCTCCAGGATGGTCTCCGCCTCGCCGCTAACAACCGTCAGCTCTGAGCTCTGCGCTCGTTAGCAGCAGCAATTAAAACCCGGCGCTGCCAGGAACTAGCGTCTCCGCGCAGCGTCGCCCCGGCGAAGTCGCGTCCGTCCTCCTCGCGGCCACATCGCTCCGCACAGAAATGCTCAATTTCTGTTTCCGTGGTGGGAAATCTCATTTCAGCGCTGCCTCCTAATTTCCATAATTCCCTTTTGTGGGAGCGACGGCGTCCTGGTCTCGCCAGCGGAGCGCTCCCACGCACCGACGCAGGCGGGGCCGTCATTAACAGCCGTGTCTTGTTTTGTTGTTTTGCTGCGTTGCGCGCTTCCAGTCTAATGCGCAGGTACGGAATGGTGGTTATTCCTCCGATTTCCCGGCCTGGCTGGCTTCTCCTGCCTTTTAGTGATCAACAAAGGGGCCATTATCCTCCCTGAGATAATCACACTCGTTGTATCAAAGCTGCCAGTCGAGTAGTTCTGGCATCCTGTGAAATCTGCTGGTCTAGAGGTGTTTTAATGCCAGATTAGTTTTTTTTCTCCTCTGCTGAGATGAAGGATGCTCCAGTAAACGGCCCCGATGGTGCCCCCCCCATATGAGCGCAGCCACCTTTATGCTGCGCGGGGCTTTTGTGGAGTCGCCGCTCTCGTTATTGCTCCCTTTATTGCCGTTTTAATTGCGCAGCAGTTTGTTTGCAGCCGCGAGGAGCAGCGGGCGGCGGCGTTAATGCCCGTCGGCCTCTCGCCCTCCACGTCGCACTTGTGATTCATTTGAGTTTGTGTGTTTTTGTCTTTGATTTCTGCTTTTATGTATCACACAGTTGTGTTCTTGTTTTTTTTCTTCATCTCCTGTTTTGTGTCTGCCCTCCACACGGTGTCGTCACCCCCCTCTTTTCCTCCCCCCCTCCTCCCCCTCCCCTCTCGTCTCTCCTCCATCCATCCGTCCATCCATCACCGTCTCCCAGAGACATAGTCAAACTGGTGGAGGTGTCAAACGATGGTGGGCCTCTGGGAATCCACGTGGTGCCTTTCAGTGGCAGGGACCGCAGGTAAAAATATCCCGAGTTGCTGAGGCAGAAACCTCTTCCGGGCACAGAAATGTATTAAATTAAATCACCTGTAGAGAAGGAATGTCGTTATTTCTCCTCAACATCAGTTAGTTATTGTTTTCTGGGAGAATTATTCAAGAATGTGCTCGTTTCAGTCCTGGCTGCCTCCTTTTTCTGTTACCTGAGATGTGCAAACACTCCGAACACAAAACATTCCAGACATTCCTCCCGCTTTCAACACACACACACACACACACACACACACACACACAGAGGACTGTGTCATCAACATAACAAAGCTATTTAGTGGTTTATGTCCATTGAGGCATGTGGTGATCATATGACGATCATGTGACTCCACATCTGCTGGCACATCAGCCTAATATGATGAAAGGAATAAGCTGAGCCCAGCTCATTCCTCCACACAGCTGGAGGGAGGCAGAGGAGGAATTAGAGGAATTTCACATCTGGTTTGAATATTCCAGCAGAGGTGTGTGTGTGTGTTGGTGTGTGTGTGTGTGTGTGTGTGTGTGTGTGTGTGTGTGTGTGTGTGTGAGATGAAGGTCGTGGGCTCTTGGTTACAAGAAGAATCCTGTTAAAAGCATCATCGATTTCTCGGCGCTTCCCTTCGCATCCTCCGCTTGACTTTGTGCCTGCAGCCCCACAAATATCCCAGAATTCCACCTGTGACTCAGCTTCACGGAAGTCCAAATAAAATCAGCGACTCTGAAGTCAGTGATGTTCTTTATTGAAAAATCAAGATCATATCACGTCTCCCCGGGCTGGAATTAATCAACCTAAAAGCGCATTTATAATGCACTTTTCTCATATTGGGGAAATGTCACCGTGAGATTAAGATGCCGGGTTTCATCAGAGAAAGAGCCCTTCCTCGGAAAATCGTATTGTGTCCTCACTCAAACTCAATCAGTGGGATTGTCTCTGAACTTTGTGGACTCCTGAACTTTCCTGCCCTCCCCGTAATCACATTCCCATTCATATTGCATTAGAAGCCTCAGGTGAGGGCGGGCGTAAACCCTGGAATCAACCTAATTTAGCTCGGCGACACGCCGGAGCTACCTGGGCGAGAGGCCGGATCCACGCGGACGCCGATTATAAACCGCAGAAGACTCGATTAGCTTCGCGCCTGCTTCCCTGCCTGAGCTTGAATTTCCTTCCCGGGACTCAAACCTCTAATCCCCGTCGCGCCCTCTCGCGCGAAGCTAGCCTCCCGCTCCGGCTGTGCCGGGTAGCTTAAGCCAGTTTAGCACGCTGGATTACAGGGTGACAACGGCTGAAAAGATAGAGCAGCCCAACGTTTACCCGCCTAATGCTGCTGCTCCCTGAAAGCACTCTGTTTATTTACTTTTAGATTCTTTTAGAGAAGGGCCGCGGCAGAAAATTGGCGCCCGCACCGGGCGACCCCGGCGGAGCCGCGGCGTGTTGATTGCCTTTGAAAGGACGCCTCCCCCGCACCGCCTCTGAAGCACCCCGATGCGACGCCGCTGCCGTCTCTCAGCGGCCGCGTCGTTACACCGATGATGCAAATGACAGGACTGAACCCCGCGCTCCCTTTTCAAGTGCCGCGTGCACAAGCAGCAATTAAGCGGAGCATTTTTTAGCACTTTCTATCCTCGCCGACACCAAAGCGCTTGGTTTCAGTCCCACACTGTCAGAAAGAATAAAGAGGAAACCGTTTATTGGCGGCGAGCAGCTGCCGCCGACTCCCGAGGTTCCTCCGACACGAACCAGAGCCTCCAGCCGCTTCTGTCCTTCGACTTCTGAGGCGGTGGATGAGGTGGCGGCCACACCGTCAGCTGCCCGCCTGCTCCTCGCCGCCACCTCGCTGCTGAAATGGCGGCGTGTTAAAGTAAAGGGTTGATTCTTTAGTCTCCTGATGGACGTTAGATTTCATCCCAGGGCAGAGGAGCAGGCATCTGATCCGCCCTCGCCGGGATTAACTGACATCCCACGATAACAGTTTTGGCGTCGGCTCCTCGTGGAGAAACCAGACGCGTTTGCACGTATCGATTGATGGATCCTCCTCCTGCGCCCGGCGGAGCGAGCCGGGAGAGTCCGCCGCTCACGGGCCAACGGGTCAATACCGACGCGGTTAATAGGTTTAGACCACACGTAGCGCTGGGAACAGATCCGATGTCCGGCAGGTCCAGCTCCGCCCCAGACTCCCGGGATGTTCCGCCCTCCGTCTGGATCTCGCTCCGTCTGAACCCACAGGTGCCGCTCTGCGCCCCCGCTGACACTCGTCTCTGAACGTTTCAGGACTCTTGGCTTGTTGGTCAAGCGTCTGGAGAGGGGCGGCAAGGCCGAGCAGCAGGGCCTCTTCCGGGAGAACGACTGCATCGTCCGCATCAATCACGGAGACCTGCGGAACATCCGCTTCGAACAGTAAGATGGCGGCTCGTCCCGGAGCCGGGACTTCCTGTGTGATCAGCTTTGCTCCCTCTTTCTGCTCCCGACGCTCCCACATGGGGGCCTGTCTGCTTCTGTCGCTGCTCAGTCCACTAACCCGTCCCCTGTCCCCGTCCCCTGTCCCCTGTCCCCGTCCCCGTCTCCTCTGACTCCTCCCTGCTCCCTCCTGCTGGACGGAGACTAAACTCATGTGCTAATATTCCCGCCGTCTCTGTTTTTCACGCTGTTGCCTCTTTGTTTGCATTTGTCAGCATTAATATTCATATAATCATCGTCCACATGCAACTCCTAACGTATATAAAAGGTTGAGGAGGAACCTGCGTACGTGCGCCTCCAGATGCGTCTCGGCAGAAATGGATGAGCTCGACTCCCCCTGCAGCCGTTAAGTGATCAATCCCTCGGCTGGTGAAAGATTAGCCGCCAACTCTTTTTCTAACCAATTAATCATTTGAGTCATTTTACTCATTTTAAAGTTTACTCTTTACTCACGTGTAGGTGCAGCGGCTCCGGAGCCGAGCAGCGCTGCAGCTGGGAGCATGACAACCACTCTCTTCCTATTTCGTGTGAACTCGCCCTCTAATTCCAGTTGCGCCGTGTCCTTCCCGTTGTTGAGCCGTAAATCAAAGCGTGGAATGGCAATGAGACTTCCACGGCGTCGGATGCATCAACAGTTGTTCTTGTTATTGAAGTGTGTTGCTAGAAGGGGGGGCGATTACATCTGCCGCTCCATTAGAGCTGAAGTCATAAAGATGCCGAGACGAGGCCCGGCTCCTCTGGGAGCGTCATTAGTGGCTGGGAAAATGTTCCTGGAATTTCGCGAACGGGGTCAAATTTGAGTTTGTCATTCAGAGGGAGAGCAGCAGGAATTCCGGGCTGTTCTCCGAGCGCCGGCGCAGCTGCCGCCGAGGTGGGGGGGGGGGTCTACGTTGACTGAAACAGGTGGCGCTAACAAGGCCGCGCTGTTGCACGGCGCTGACAGCTAACGTACGTTTCCAGTCACACCTACTGTCCTGAGCCGGCACTGATGGGAGCTGCGAAAGAGGATTGTGTGTGAACGCGGCAGAAAGATGGAAGTCTCCTTTATGTGGAGCCAGAGGAGGGGATTATGGGATGGTTTGAGCTGCTGGCGCTGAGAACGGGCATTAATTATCGGTCAGGACCTTCAGGCGGACCTGAAACCCTGAGTGCTACACACACACACACACACACACACGCATGACATCTCCTTTCTGTTCCAGAGCCCAGAACATGTTCCGTCAGGCCATGCGTTCGCCTGTCATCATGTTCCACGTGGTCCCTTCCTCCATGAAGGCCCACTACGAGCAGCTGTCCCACGTCGAGAGGAACCCGGCGTACGCCTCCGGACGCTTCAGCCCCGACTCGCTCGGCGGCAGCACCGTCTCCGGCTTCGACCACGGACCCCCGCGGATGTCCCGGCACGGCTCCCAGAGCCACGCCCACTGCCCGCCGCACCCCGACCAGCCCGACTCGTATCCGCCTCTGACCCACCCGGCGGTCTCCGCCGCCAAACCTCCGACCGGGCAGACCCACTCGCCTCAGAGGGCGCTGACCTCGACCCCGACGACGGGATTCAGTAAAAGAGCGGGGAGGAGGTCCAGCATCCAGCTGAAGAAAGGTGAGCAGCCAGGAGGGCGTCGGCGTTCCCTGAAGCCGTTCTCCGGTTCGGAAAATCTAAAAACATGACAAAAACCAAGCTTACATTTGTTCACGACACACAGGCGAGTGTGTTCGCCCGCAGGTGTGTTTTTGGTGTTTGAGGTCGGCACCAAAAGGCTAAAGAGGGTTTAACCAGACCCGACGGTTCGGCCTTTGATTGACAGCTGGCGCCGACGCCGTCGACCTCGGCCAACGGGACATCGGGGGCGGCCGCCAGGTCTCTGTTGCTAAGCAGCCGTGTGCTGCGAGGGAGCCGCCAGAACGGATTCCTGCCTGATCCTCTGCAACAGTTGATCTTCTCGGTTATCTTTGCTGCGTCATAATACCCAGAACGCACTGCAGTCTCCTCCAGATCTGTTATCGCCTCACTCAGACGCGCCGCTGTTCGCCGGCGGTGGAGCAGGCGCTCGCAGGGATTAACGGGGACTCCTCAGACGAAACCGCCGCCTTGTTTACGGCGCTTGAACCAGCCTGAGTATCTAAATCAATCACAGAATCCCATTTGGCTGAGGAAATTGCTTAGGTATGTCTTAATCAGACTAATGAGTTTAACAGATCCTCCTCCCGGTTTAACGTCGGGGACGCCGTCAGCGTTTAGCGGCGAGTGTAATGCTGCACCTCCTCTGCCTGCGGGGAGTTGATTGGCTCATCAGTGGGGAGGATTAGCTGGAGGACGTGCAGAAGGGCTCGGCAGCTGGGCGCTCAGGGACGCTCTGTATGCTTTAGCGTTGTGTCCTCAGGTGTGACGTGTCCACTCCAGACGACCTCTTTGACCTCCAGTTTAGTCGCAGGTTAAAATGGAAACTAAAGTTCTGGCGTCATGACTCTCCGGGGGGCCGACTGCTGACGGGATGCAG
Source organism: Takifugu flavidus (assembly GCF_003711565.1). Lineage (NCBI taxonomy): Eukaryota > Metazoa > Chordata > Actinopteri > Tetraodontiformes > Tetraodontidae > Takifugu > Takifugu flavidus. The sequence goes on along the minus strand of NC_079534.1, from coordinate 4,265,127 downwards.
CCTTTCTCCTCATTTCCTGACTTCAACTTGCTTAATACGAGGAAATTGTTTGTTTGTCTGTCAGGATTATTGATGATATCAGACGCAGGCCTAATGCTTCATAATGACGCCCCCTGAAGGGGGTGCAGACATGTGCACGAACACAATCGCATCCATCCGCAGATTAATCCTGGAGCAGACAGAGCAGCGAAATTGAAATTTAGCCTGTCGCTGCCAGGGCATTGTGGGAAATATTGGCCCTCTCCGTCCACCCAGGAGACGCTGCCGTCCCGGTTAACCTCGCCTTCATCTCTGTGTGATGGGGTCCAGATAAAAGGATGCGGCATAATGGGAACCTGTACCTGCTCCACTGGCAGAGTTCTATGGTTGGTTCTGGTTCAGGTTTCACGAGCAGCAGCCCAGAGATGGAGCGGACCGCTGGAAAATGTGGAAAAACCCGAGGAAATAAAAGAAAACCTTTGTGTTTAATAACGGAGCCACGTGTTTTGGCATTAATTTAAGGAAGGACGTCAACGCAACAATCGGTTCTCCCTGATTTCCTCCGTGAGACTCAAACACAAAAAGGTTACAGATGCTCTGGGAACTCTGGGCTTCATCCATCTGGGTTCCAAACTTCAACACCGACACCTCCAACTCTCCCCCTGCTGTCCACATCAGAACCAGGGGAACCGTGGCAGCTGCAGCTGGATCCCATTTACAGCATCTGATCTGCAGGAATCGGAGAGAATGAAGGTGAAATCTGCGTCTGTTTCTAATCCTTCCGTCTCTGGGGCTCATCCCGAAGGTCCCGAGGGGCTCGGCTTCAGCATAACGTCCAGAGATGTTCCCATCGGCGGTTCTGCACCCATCTACGTGAAGAACATCCTTCCAAGGGGGGCCGCCATTCAAGATGGCCGCCTGAAGGCGGGAGACAGGCTGCTGGAGGTGAGAACGCGTCGCTGTTTAATGCCAAGAGCTGCTAATGCTGGGAGCTTTAGAGGAAACCCAACTGCACCTCTGCATTTGTTTAGCTAATCAGCTAATTTGTAATGTGGAAAGGCAGCTTGTGGGATTTAAATCAAAGAAGACGTGTTTGTGTTTTCCCGCTCTTGAGCTGCCAGATGGAGGAGCTTTTGAAGTTCAAATAGTGCAGGACATTTGCATAAAGGATTATGCTGCTCAGCGTGTGTGTTTGGGGGGTTCTCCAGAAAACATGCAATGTGATGATTCGCAGCTCATCATCTCGGAACAATAACTCAAAGGCTGCATGTTGAGGATTATCAGCGGATCCTGAGGCCGTGGGTGGCCACCAGGGGGCGTTTTCACCTGTGTTGACTGTCTGAACCCCTCTGATTGTATCTGTTCAGGTGAACGGCGTGGACCTGAATGGACGCACTCAGGAGGAGGTGGTTTCCCTGCTCAGGGCCACACCCATGGGCGGGGTTGTGGGGCTGCTGGTTCTCCGACAGGAGGACCCTTTCCTTCCCCATGAGGGGGTGAGTTTGTTGTTCTTGGCTGCCTCTGTGACCCTCCTGCCACCCCTTTCCTCCTGCCGCCGTCACACTTCACATCCATGAGCTGTACATATGCGTCTGGCGTTGCGCGGATCTCCTCGGGGTGAAGCCAGTGTCTCACCGTCGCCCAGCGAGCGGCGCGCTAGCTGAGCGGCGCGCTAGCTGAGCGGCGCGCTAGCTGAGCATGCAGATTGATTGTGCCGATCCGCCGCCGCTCCGCGTTTCTCCATTATCCACCTGCAGCTTGCCTCAGAGGAATCCTGTAGAGCTCAATCTTCTCTCTCCCCCCTCCTCTTTTCTTTACCTTTCAGCTCATTCCTGTCTTCCCTCATGTGTCAGCCTCCCCCCACCACCCCCCCCCCCGACTCCTTTCATTCCGTTTCACCACTTTTATTCCTCTCACCTGGCCAGGTTCCTCGTCTCTGTATTTTTCATCTCGCTGTGCTTCGCCTTCTCGCCAACTTACAGGATTGATGGATGAGGGGGTGATCAGAGGGATGCAGGGCAGGGAACAATGCGGGGGGGTGAAGAGCACTCTTGGCTTGAATATCAATCAAGCAGCATCCTGCACTGTGCAATCACACAGTTGGTTCTTCACGCTGCTTCGCCAAATGCGGCTAAATTTGTCTTGAGCTCCTCCACACTTTCCCCTCCTCTATCCTGCCAGATGTTACACGTAATTATGCAGAAAGGAGACTTTTTACAGCGCGGCGTGATTCTCCGGACCCTCCGGGAGTTCTGCTGTCACCGTCGCATTTGACACATGAACAAAAAAAAATATCAGGCCGTGGAGCGTCTCACCCTTCTGAGACGACGCCGCCGCCTGGTTGCCTGTCTGGGCCTCTAGAGCCACGTGACCGTGTGCAGCTAGCAGCGGTTAGCAGCTAACTCAAAGACCCCCCCTCCCACGCTGAGAACGGTCCCTCCCACCTCTGCCAGCTATCGCAGACACGCACGCTGCAAGTCGTGTCAATCAAACAGCTGATTGGTGAGAATTATCACAGTCGGGGAACTCGAACGAAGCGACTGTCCGGCCGGCGCCGCGGGCAAACTTAAATGAGAAGAACTGCGGCGGCGGTCGATAGCAGAGCGGAGTGCAGCTTATCTGGGAGGATTATTTTATCGGCAGAGGGTGACGGGGACGCTGTGAGATGGGGCTCCAGGGAGATGAGGCCCAGCTCAGTGGGTTCAGAAACGGGCTGGAAGCACCAAACACCTGGAGGAGGAAGAAACCACCACCAGGGTGGCTCGACCAGGAAGGAATTCTCAGAATAAACAGCACCTTTTCCCAGCACATTAGTATGAATTAAAGATGACAGTTGCTAAGCTTTATTTATGGAGCCTAATGTGGTGAGAGTAAAACGGGGGGGGGAGTCAGCAGCTGCTGCAGCGTTGGCACAGCTGCCTCCTGCAGCAGGTACGAGAGGAGGAGGCAACATAAGGAAGGAAAGTACAGGATGAAATACAATCGTATGGAGATTAAAATCCGGTTTTATGGCATTTTGAGAGGAAGATTTGCTGGAATCTGTTACATAATGTTGGATTTCTGCCCCCAGCTGATTAGATTCTGCTCACACATCATGACTGTTAATTTGGGGGGGGAAATGTATCTGGATCAAGAACAGGATCTTAGCTTTCAAACATTTGTCCTTTCAGAGCCACAGCTGTTTCTGACCCCCCCTCGCCCGTCATCTTCATACCCTGCATGCTGGTTTCACCCCACTGTTTCCAGCCCCCCCCCACTTCTGGTGCGCTCAAACTTTCACCGTCCATAAATATTGATGCTTGATTACTTTTCTGCCTCCCTCCATCCTCTAGAATGCTGAGCTCCAGATGCAGCCCCCCAGAGATTCGGTAAGCCTCCACCCCGACACATAAACCTGCTCCTCCTCCTCACCTGCCCCCCCCCCCCATGTTATTAAACTCTGCAAGTTGAAATTCATGTTGACACAATAACTGGTGCGTGCGCATGGAGCCCAGAGACCACTGGTATTGGGGGGGTGTTGACCAACCAACGACAGTCAGCGAGGCTCCTGCACCCTGCCTCCTTCCCCCTGCCTCCTGCCCCCTACCCCCTGCCTCCTGCCTCCTTCCCCCTGCCTCCTTCCCCCTGCCTCCTGCCTCCTTCCCCTTGCCTCCTGCTCGCCGCCGTCCTCCCGTCTCGCCGCCGTCCTCCCGTCTCGCCGCCCTGCTCCAGTCCAGCGGTGGCAGATGTCCCGTCTTCACATCTGGCCTCACCTTCCGTTGCGTCGGCACAGCTGGGCCTGATTGCTTCCAGCCTTTCGGACCGGTACATTAGGAGTGTAATTTGCCAGTTAATGTTGGCGGCGCCGTAACCTGCCGGCTGCGTGGCCGACCGGCGTCCTCAAGGTCGTGGCCTGGCGGCTTGTTGAGCCGTGGAGGAGCGAGTCTTCAGCCGCTCCTCCGTCCGTGTCCCCAGTTAAATGTCAGCCCTGTTTAGTGGCTCCTAATGAGCCCAGATTGACGGACTGAAGAGTTCCGGAGTGTTCGGCAGCAGCTCGAGTCGCGTTCGGACACCTTCTCCTCCACCAGATAGAAGAAATCTGGAATAGGAAGAGTGTTGCTCCCTGATGTTGATGGAGGGGAGGAGACATCTGTTATCTCTGACTGGGACCCAAACGCACCGGGAGAGACGGAAATTCTGCAGTTCTGCTGCAATTCTTCAGAAGTTGGAAGTGTTTCCTTTGTGCTGCGGCCAGACGGGTCCGGGAGCTGCTCCCTGGTGGTTCTCCTCTCCGCCCTCCTCACCCCAGACCTCCAGTTAGGCCCCTCTCCTCCTCGCCCTTTCCAGGAACCACCAACCGCCGTAATGGCTTTGGTGCCTCTCAGATGTTATCTGCCGTTAATCTCAGAGTGGATTTAGAAGCAGGCGGCGGACCTGACGGAACCACGCAGCCTTTAATGGACGCAGATCCATTTTCGGCCAATAGATGGGTTTCCATTTGACGATGAAAGACTTTAATTTGGAGACGAGCGACAACTCGCTGTTTTCTCCAGAGCCTTTAAAACGCAGAACCAGGAGCGGCTCGGTGTCACGTGACTTCCCCTCAGTCTCAGGCAGAAAGGCTGCTCCCTGGTTTTCCTGGTTTTCCAACGCTTCCATCCGTGTTAGCGTCACTCCATCGTGGGTCATGGATGCGTCTGCGGTGGAGGGGCGCCCCTGTTTAACCTCCGGCTCAGCCCGGGTTTAGGGCGCCGCCGCAGCCAAAGCGCCGCCGGTCTGTCGGAGCAGAGCGGTTTGCCGGGTCTCTGGTTCAGTTCCACGTCTCCCGTCTCCGCTTCCCCTCCGAACGCTGTTGAGCGGCGCTCCGAGACGGCCCGTGCCGTGGGTGCACCTGGTCTCCACAATAGCGCGCTGATCAAAGGCATCCGTCTTTACATGGCTGCGCTGATGGGTCCATAATGGGCCCATAACATGAACATTCAGCTCCATTGTTTACGCCATTAGTCACACGGGCTTATGGAAAATTACCGCTGCGCTATATTGAAAAGCCATCAGCTGGAGCCGCGGCGCCGCCGCAGGAGCCGCGCCAAGATGGCATCTATCAACCGCGCGTGATGCTTCCTCTGCTGCGCTTAAAGCGGCTGTGAAGTGGCGTCTGTCGCCAGGGCGGAGTGTGACGAGCGCCGCCGCCATGAGGATACGGCGGCCGGCGGCGGCCTGACGATGACGCAGCAAAAAGCCCGATTGTGGTCACCGATGCACAAACGTGGGGGGCGTTTGCACCAATTTCACTTAGTTTCTGTCACACACACACACACACAGCTCTCCCGCCACAGCTTGTGCTCCGTCGCTCACGCAGGTGTTTGTTATTCACGGTCTGTCGGCGTGGACGGCGAGGAAGGAGGCGGTGATGGGAGGCGGCGCCCCGAGAACACAGGCTGAACGGGAGCGGACAGTCGTGTCCACATATCTTTGGGGACGCGGCTAAAAGGGTTGAGGCTTGTCGGAAGGTGGAAATGAGTCTGAAGAGGGGGGAGAGAGAGAGGGGGGGGGGGAGAGAGAGAGCAGAGGAGAGGAGAGAGAGGGAGATGGGGGGGGAGAGAGAGGAGAGGGGAAGAGAGAGGAGAGAGAGAGAGAGAGGAGAGGGAGAGAGGGGGGAGAGGAGGGAGAGAAGAGAGGGGGGGCGGAGAGGGAGGAGAGAGAGAGGCAGGAGAGAGAGAGAGAGAGGAGGGGAGAGAGGGGGGGAGAGAGAGAGATGCAGAGAGGGAGAGAGAGGGGGGAGAGAGAGATAGAGGCAGAGGGAAAGAGAAGAGAGGCAGAGGAAAGGGGGAGGGGGGGAGAGAGACAGACACAAGAGAGAGAGGCAGAGGGAGAGAGAGAGAGAGAGACACAGAGAGGAGGGACAGAGGGAGAGAGAGACACAGAGAGGGGGGGGCAGAGGGAGAGAGAGAGAGAGACACACAGAGAGAGGGGGGGGCTCCAGTAGGTCACCAACAATGTTCTCCATGGCTGACTCCCCTCCACCAATTACACCCTTCACTGCTTTCTCCTCCCTTCCGTCTCTCCCCTCTCTTCAGCTCTTATTCTTCGCCATCAGTCCCTTTTTTATTTGGAGTTTTCCAGATGCTGTCAAATCAACAGGTTTCCTTTAATCCTGCATCACGCTCGCTGCCGACCTGCCTCCCCAACAGCTGATTCAACACGTTTGATCCTTCATGTGTGTTGGGGGTCGACAACGAGAGATTTTTTATGTGGAATAACTGAAGAACGATGGAGCGAGAGAGAGAGAGAGAGAGATACCTGCGTACAGTGAGAGAGGATTCTGTGGTCCTGGATTCTTCTTCTCCTTCTGTCTCGACCTTTCATTCACTGTCATGCTCTCTCTCCCCCTCTCTCTCCCCCTCTCTTCCTCTCTCTCTCTCTCTCTCTCCCTCTTCTCCCCTCTCTTCTCTCCCCCTTCCCTCTCGAGCTCTCTCTCCCTCCTCTCCTCTCTCTCGCCTCTCTCTCCTCTTCTCTTCCCCCTCTCTTCTCTCTCTCCCCTCTCTCTCTCCCCCTCCTCTATTTGACTGTCTGCCGTTTCATCCCTCGCTCCATTTACCTCCTTTGAGCTCCTTTTGCTCTCACATCCGCCTTTTTTCCTCAGGATTTTATCTTTTAATAAAATCTCCATTTATGAGCATTTTCACTTGGATCTCAGAATTTACTCTGTGTTTTTAACGTTGGTGTGTTCGGTTTGTGAGCTCTTAACTAGTTGTGGCCCCTCCTGTGTGGTAAACTAGTTATTAAATCATCATCTGGCGTTGGCGTCGTGCCGCCCGCTCTCACATCTGGCTGCTGCCAGCTGCAAATTCTGTCTTTTAACAGATTAAACTAATTACACAAATGCAGATTTTAGAGGGATTTTTTTTTTTCTTCCCAACCGTCGACGGTTCATTTTGAGGCCGAACACATTTTGGAATGAAAGAAACAGAAATTCAGGGACGGACGCGTCGAGCAGCGTGTGGCGTGATTAATTCCTCGGCGCTGACCTTAAAAGGACGCCACATCTGCTTTTCTGATCAGTTTTTAATTATAGATAATTAATTTCCGTTGCTCCCTCCTGTTATTCCAGCCCCTCCGGGCTCCAGGAACGTTGTTGTGCGTCGCCTTTAAATTGGCTTTGCAGTTAATTCCTGCCAGAATAAATGAATTTCTACATTTCCCGGCTTGTTTTGGTGGTTTTTCCAGGTAGGGCGACGTTCCTCTCCTCTCCTCTCCTCTCCTGGATCCCTCCATCCTTGTTTTTTCCCCTCCTCCTCCTCCTCCTCCTCCCCCTCCTCCTCCTCCTGCACCATCCGTTCCCTTCCATTTCACCCAGAGCAATTCCATCTCTCTCCCGGCAAACAAAGGGAGCTAATGACACGCTGACACCGAGCCACCGTGATTGAATTCATTAGGCGTGCACAATAATTGCCGGGCGTGAGCGTGCACGTGCCCGTCTATTCAGAGGACAGCTGTCAAATAACAAGCGCGAGAGAAAAGCTTTTTATTGTTGAGCGGCAGAACAAACACAGCGAAAGAGCGCGAGGAGCACCTGTTGTGTGTGTGTGTGTGTGTGTGTGTGTGTGGGGGAGGGGGGGGGGGCGCAACACTCGGCACGTCAATGAGCTGCTGCCGTCACGCAGGGCGACACAGGCGTTCACCGCCTGTTCGGAGGCCGCCGGCGTCGTGGTGCAGGTGCACGCCGTGTCACGCTCGCTCTTCAGGCACCACTCAGCTGCCAGGGTGAACTTTGTTGTGTCCTTCAACAGGGAACCGTCGGGTGGAAACGGCCAATCAGGCGCCCTCGTTCTTGTGGAACCGGCGTTTGGGTTCCGTTGAGGCGTCGGTTCATTCTGAAGGGCGTGGTCGCGGTTTGAATGTGGTTTGTTCTTCTTGCGCAGAAGACGGAGGAGGAGGAGTTGGTCCTGACCCCTGATGGAACCAGAGAGTTCCTGACCTTTGAGATCCCCCTGAGTGACTCTGGATCGGCTGGGCTGGGCGTCAGCGTCAAAGGGAACCGCTCCAAAGAGAACCACGCCGACCTGGGCATCTTCGTCAAATCCATCATCAACGGGGGGGCCGCCTGCAAGGTAGGGTTCTACTGAGCTGATGGTTCTACTGGCTGAGCTGATGGTTCTACTGGCTCAGCTGAGGGTTCTACTGGCTGAGCTGAGGGTTCTACTGGCTGAGCTGAAGGTTCTACTGGCTGAGCTGAGGTTTTCTACTGGCTGAGCTGAAGGTTCTACTGGCTCAGCTGATGGTTCTACTGGCTCAGCTGATGGTTCTACTGGCTCAGCTGATGGTTCTACTGGCTGAGCTGAGGGTTCTACTGGCTCAGCTGATGGTTCTACTGGCTGAGCTGAGGGTTCTACTGGCTGAGCTTAGGGTTCTACTGGCTGAGCTGAGGGTTCTACTGGCTCAGCTGATGGTTCTACTGGCTGAGCTGAGGGTTCTACTGGCTGAGCTTAGGATTCTACTGGCTGAGCTGATGGTTCTACTTCATCTTTTTCCAGAACTTCATCTTTTTCCAGATCCATCTACAGAAGCATTTTTTCTTCTTCTTCTTTGATACTTGAAGCTGCAGAAAAGAGAGATTGTGTTTTAGATTTCACTGAACATCATCTGAAATCTTCTGGAAGAGGAACAAAGGCGAAAGCATCTCACCTGAAGTTGGAGGATTGCTTCAGAGAGCCTCTGGATCTCCTCTTTGGTCTTCTCCTCCTCTTCCCTCAACCGTTGGCTCTCCTGCTCCAGCTCTTCCCTCATCTGGACCCATTTTTGAGCTGTGCTCTCCCACCGCTGATGAACATCAGCCAGCATCTTGTTAAACTTCTCTTCTTTAGCCACCAGCTGCTGCTTCATCAACTCCTCTTTTTCCAAGATCTTCTCATTATATTTTTGTTTCTCTTCATCAAGAAGTTTCTGGAACTTTGTTTCTTGTAGAAAGAGCTGCTGCCTCATGGCCTCTTTCTCTTCATTAAATCTTTGCTTCTCTTCCTCCAGCTTCCTCTCAAATTCCTCCTGGATCACAAGGAGCTTCTGGTTCAGGCCTTCCTCCTGCTCCATCAGCTCTCTCCTGTGTCGCTCCTCTTTCTCCTGCTGCTGACTGTGGAGGGTTTCCTCCAGAGAAGCACATTTCAGCTCGCTCTCCTTCAGAGCAGCTTGTGTGCTGTTCAGCTGGGTCAGGGTCTCCACATGGGCCACAGTTCTCATCTGTCGCCTCTTCACTGCCCTGCTGAGCTGCTCCTCCTTCTCTGCCAGGGCTTCTCTGAGCTGCTGGACCTCTTCCCTCCAAGTCTCCATGGATGATTCTTGCTCTGCCTTCAGCTGCTGGGTTCCTCTCTGTGCCATCGATGCGTCTGCTGGTCACCAGTGTGGTACAAGAGTGTTGAGCTCCTCAGGCGTGTGCTGAAAGAGATAGAGCTGATGTGTTTGATACAAAGGAGATCAAAGACTAAAATGCCAACTTAAGATCAAAGACAACAATGCCAACTTAAGATCAAAGACAACAATGCCAACTTAAGCAACCATGATGGTGACGGTAACCTTAGCTACTGTAGACGGGGTTGGTTTCAGACCTATTTTCAGCGACGTTTTCATGAAAACATGAATAACCAACGTACCTGCCGTCAAAAGTCCTTCTTCAAAGTCAAATCATCAAATGAATGTGAAACGTTTGTCTCCACAGGACGGGAGGCTGAGGGTGAACGACCAGCTGATTGCCGTTAACGGAGAGTCTCTTCTGGGCAAAACCAACCAGGACGCCATGGAGACGCTGCGGAAGTCCATGTCGACCGAAGGCAACAAACGCGGGATGATCCAGCTCATTGTGGCCCGACGTGTGGCCAAAAGGAACGAGGTTCGGAACCCTTCACCTCCTGTGTGTGCGCTTGGTCGGAAGATTTATTTTAGCGGCCCCGGACGTTTAAAAAGTTAGCGTGTGATCACGATCGGCGGGACTAAGAGATTTACACGTTATCCTACATCAAAAGCATGTGGATTCGCTAGGTCTGCTAAGCTAAAGGCTAAAGTTAAAGCTTCCCAAACATGTGACGGCAGTCTGGTTCTGTTGGCCGCAGGTCTGAAACGCTGTCTCAGAACCAGGATGAATAGAATCCTGATGAGGGTTCAAATGTTGTCTTTAAAGGGAGCGTACGTGACCGGCGTCCCTTGGCTTCAGGCCGTTGGTTGGGCTGGAACAGGGGGCGTTTGTTCCTCCGTAAAATGAACTTTCAGTCACTTAAAGTTTGGAATTGTTCCCGGATGATTTTTAATGGAGTATTTTTGGCGGTTAAAGCCCGAGGGTTCAGATAAACCAACTCCTTTTTTCATCTCGCTGTTACAAATTTGACATTTGATTAGAAGCCTTTGATTAAATCTTCAACAGACAACTTCCTTGTGTAGCCAGTGTTGGATCAAAGTTCTCTCATTTATAGGTCCTTTCTTTTTTTCTTTTTTTTTTTAACCCATCCGGAATATCAGGGACGTTTGTCTGGAAGCAAAACTGCAATAAAAAGGAATCTTTTTTTGTGGGAAATAGAAACTCAAAGCAAAGCACCAGAAAAAGAATCTTCTTTAATCCAAGAATTAGCGACACCACCTCCCAACACTCGCCGGCGGCTGCGGGAGGAGGTTCTACTCCGAAACCCTCGGTTCCTCTCCTCCGTGTGGTGTTTTCGTATTCCGTGCGCGCCTCCACCTGTCATCTGCTGCGTGCAGGCGTGTTGGTCGGCGTGTGCGCCTCTGGCGTCGCCTCCATTTCCAGCCCGACATGTCAGAGTTTTGATTTCCCACCGGTACGTCTGGTAATTGAAACGGGGCCTGAGCCCGGAGGTGTGTTCTGAGTTTTGCCTGTATGCAAATCCGCACGTCTGGATGCCGCGTCTGTAAATACACCGCCCGCCTTCTTACGGATCGTTCCGGGTCCGCTGGCGTCTCCCGCGTCCCGGGCGAGGCGGGAGCTGGGCCGCATTAACATGGAAGGATGAGACGGGGGTGCTGGGAGCGTCCTGGTGCAGCCGTCTGTGCGTGCGCCGCTGCCGGCGTGGCCCGAGGCGGTCCAGGATTCCGTACTGTTGAATCCACTCACAGAGGAGGAAAACAACAATTTCATACTCCGGCTTTCAGAGATGACGGGGGGGGCCTCGGCGGATGCCGGCCCGTAACCAGAGGTGGAAACGTGGTTAAAATTGATCAGACTTCATTACTATAGGGTGAAAGCGGGAGGCTTATTTAGGCCACGCTGACATATCAGACCAAATAATCCCGTGTTTACTCCCCTCTGCACATTCCTGCCCCCCAGGAACCAGCCGCGGATCAATCTCAGATGTTTGCTGCTGCATAAATCACAAACACAAATGTTTCCCGGTCCTACCGTGAGCGATGGCGCCCGATGGGATCCGGGCCTTCCCGCCGCTCAATTATCAGCCCGGGCGTGCAGCGAGCCGTGACCTGATCCGTCGACGCCGCCCCGACTCCCCCCAGATACGCCTCAGATGTTCCACCTCAGCCCCCCAGTTCATTAAGTCTCTCATTTAAAGTCAAGAGCAGGTGCTGGCAGCATCTGGCCACCTCGCAGATTAGTCGGTGGAAGGTTTCGTTTAATTGGTTTGGTGGGTCGTTCACGACATTTCCTCTGTTTGGGAATAAAGTGCAAATATTTTCTCCTCCAAACATTGACCCGTATGTCCACGGGGAGCGGGTGTAGCCCCGCCCACATGCCGTCCCTCGCCACTATCTCCTGAGAGGTGAATATTTGAACCGGTCACAGATGGAAAAAAGGCCCCTCTTGTTTCTGCCTGTGGTCGACAGTAATCCTGCATTCGCCCCACTCTGCCGCCTTGCCCGGCTCTTCACGTCACACTCAATCACCAGTGGATATTTTGGGTACGAGTACCTCGCCTGCACACACTTCTACCACTAAGCAGGTTTATCTACCCGTCTCTGGTCACTCTGGAGCTGAAGGAACCTACAGACAAGAAGGAGAATCCACCCCCAGCCAGGCTCCTTACAGGCTTTGATCAGGGTCATTTAGCTTTAGCATTTCCTGGACTCTGCTAGTATTATGGCCCCTTATCTTCATGGCTTGAGCTGTCATCACCTTTAGCAGAAACCACAGCAGATCAATACGTTCAACCAACCAATGGCTGAGCAGTGAAAGTGGAGCAGGGACACAAAAAGGCATCGAAAGGCCGCAGATGTGTGTTTATGGCTGATGGAGCCAACAAATGGTCTATTTGTCCTGCAAACAAGGGTGTCATTGTGAGTCCTGAGGGGAATGTCAAGATGCTAGCAAGTTATCCATCCCTTGGGGGGTGGGGGGCACCTCGCCAGCGGTCTGTGTCTTAACAGCCTATTGGAAATCCATGCGCATTCATCCTGGTTCACACAGCTCGGGTTAGCATGGCTAGCTGCCCTGTGTCCATCCATTACGGCTCCGGATCTGCTAGCGTAGCCGTTTCCTCTGGTTGGCTGCATTTGTGTGCGTTTAGGTCACATGTCTGTCATTTAGGGCCGTTAAAGTGATAATTCTAACATGCTCTTCGTCCTAATTCAGGAGGCACCGGGCAGTACCACGCCGCAGAACGCCAACGCCTCCCTGGACGACCACGAGCGCCGCATCTCGCACTCGTTATACGGGGGCCTGGAGGGTCTGGATGACAACCTGATGCCCCGACAAGGCTTGCTGCCCCGGACGATCGGTAAGGTCGACGCGCCGTCTGTCAGGACGTTCATCTGCATGCAGACATCCGCTTCCTGTCGACACGCCGGCCATTAATCTTCCGGGAATCCTAGAAAATCACGCCGTCATCTCGCCGGCGTCTCACCTTTCAACCCGTCGTGCTGTTGTCTTTCGTTCCTCCCCGTGGTCGGCGCTCGCCCCGTAAACAATAACGACAGGTGACGGGTGACCATCCCAACAGGTGACAGGTGGACGCCCACGCTCCTGTTAAACCAGAGCTGGTGACCCAGATACGTGGTGGCCATGGAAACCGAGTGGGCGTGGCCACGTAGGTCGGACGCATTAACCCCGGGGTCGGCTCGCGGCGCCACGCGTGCCTCGTAATCGCCATCGCACGTTTATTAAACTCTCATTCGGCGGCGTCCCGCGCCCGCTTCCAAAAGCGGACAACAGCGGTCCGGTTTTCCCGGTGACCTTGATTCCAAAGAAGCCGTTTTTTTCCGACGTGGCTCTGCGGGTTTGTGTCAAAGTGAGATTGAAGAGGTAGGAAAAGGATTAAAGCTTTGTGTTTAATTTGCCACTGAGGGCTCAGCACACAGATAAAGGGCCGTGTGATTTAAGCTGGGCGAGCCACGTGGTTCCCTTCTCACATCCCTGCAAAGCAACGGAATATTTCAGTATTATTCCGTTCTCCTGGACCGGATTTCAGTTTGGGAATACAACAAAACGAAGCCATGGTTTTAGAAACCTAAAAGTGTCACAATCTGTATTAAATTAACCTCCTAATCTCCCGAACAGTCATTTAAATTATTCCGACGCTCTTCCGGTCAGATCTGCTCCGTCTGGTCGCTCTAATTACAGTTTTTAATTGGCTTACGGCGCCGCTGAGGTTCCTTCCTGCAGTTTTTACATTTGTCCTAAAGTGACGTGTTGAATGCTGCGCCTGTAGCAGGTCATTCATTATCTGGGAGTAGAAACCCCAATCCTGGGTTCTGATCACGCCGTCCGTCCGTCCGTCTGTCGAGCTGTTCTGAGAAAAAGAGGCATTAGACCTCCCTGCTGCCGTCCGCTAATCTGCTGCTGATTCCATTTCCAACAAGAACACCGACGACGTCACCGCCTCTGTAACGGAGTTGGGTGGGTGTGTGTGTGTGTGTGGGTGACGGTACCTAGAACAGCCTGTTATATCCAGTTTGTGAGTCTTGTGTGTAAATTCATCAAGTGTGCATTTCAGCAGAATAAATAAATGGGCGGGGAGCCAGTGTGTGTGTGTGTGTGTGTGTGTGTGTGTGTGCGTGTGTGTGTGTGTTGAGGGGGTGTCCTTGTTTGGAAGGACTGTGTTCATTTCTTGGGGGGCGACACAGAGCGTCGAGCTCTCTTTGAAGACGACATGATTCCCATTCAGAGCGTATCAGCCGGCGTTGGTCCGTGTTCGCGCTCCGGCTCCCTGAACTCTGAACTTCCCGGGATAACAGAGGACTTAATTATTCCTGCGGGCCGATACCTTTTCACGCCCGGCACCCTTGGCAACAGCCTCGCCACTAATTATGCAAATGGATGTCGACGAGACAAAATTAAAAAAGGAAAAGCAGCCCCCGCCTGCCCTCCATTGTTCTCTCCTCCTGCCATCTTTAGCTCCATCTCCAAACCCCTTTTGCCCCCCCCCAGATGTTCAGCTGTTCAACATAAAGCACCTCATGCTATTAACAGAGGCTCTGAAATGAAATGCCACCTATTGTTGCCAGTCACAGTGTAACAGCCACCGGGAACGATGACGTGTTTATTGGTTTGATGCTCAGGTGACGGGTGCGAGCGCCGTCCACGCCGCTCCGCTATTGTTGCTGTCAGACGGCCGCCCTCGGGCGCTGGCGCCGAAACAAGAGGCCTCTTCCCTCCTGTTAGCAGCCCCCGGAGCTGACAGATTCATTGGCTTTCGACTCGGCGGCTGCCAGTTGATTGTTCTGCCGTGATTCAAACGGTGACATTGATGGCATTCTCAGTGCTGTGCGCTGTGCTGCTCCGCGCTGTGCCGCGCTGTGCCGCGCCGCGTAGGGAAATGGCATTAAGTAGCATCGTGAGTGCGAGTGTGTAAATGTGAGCGCCTGTGTGTGGCCTGACAGAGAAAAGTGGCCGTGTTGGGCGACAGGAGTCAGGAGGCAGAGAGAGGCCGCGCACACGCACGCGCACGCGCACACGCACGTACACATGCACGTGCACATGCACGCGCACATGCACGCGCACATGCACGCACGCAGAGGCCCTCCCTCACACGCTGACAGTAACTCGTGTATTTTGTGTTGTGTGTTTGCTTTTCTCCTGATCGGGACACAAAGGTACCTCGCAGGGTGTTGTGAGAGAGCGTTGCTATGGTAACAGGCTGACGTCGGCGCCCCTCCTTTCGCCCCCGGTCCTGAATCTTTGTAGGTGAATGGACTCGAGTGTGGGATTATTCCAACCTGAAGCCAGACACCCAGGACTCTGACCTGCTCAGTGCGGTTTCCTGAAGTCCAGGAGAGCGGGCGGCCGGGGCGGCGCCATGGGAACCGCTCCTCCTCTGGACCCCTGTGGTTTAGAGTCAGACACACGTCATGGTCTCAGATCTCAGCCGCTCCTCTCTGGGCCAGATGAAAGGAAAGCTCATGTGCTGCATATCAATGGGCTCTTTAAGCGCTGCCTTTCACACACAGACGTGGGGCTATTTTATTATTTTTGCCTGCAAACAGAGAGTTTTTATCTTCTCTGTGTGCACAGCTTGAATTAATCGTAGCATTCTGACACGGAAACGCCGTCGCGCTGCTGCCAAACTCCACTTGGTGTAAGCAGCTTTGCCAGGAGCCCCTACCCCCCCGCCCCCCGCCGCTTTCAAAAAGTCAGACTTTTAAAAGTTTCCAATTCCTTGTTTTAAATGAAAAGACCTGTTTTCCTGCGTTTGTTCCATGCCGTTCGATGAGCTGGGGCTTGTTGCAGCAGTTTCTTGTCAGAAATAAATTAAATCCGGAGGCTGTTTGGAAACTGACAAACTTTCTGTGAGCTTTCCTCCCCCCTTCTTCTATCATCCTGTTAGGACCTGCATCTATTTTTGCCCGTCCCCAGTTTTCGTTCTTCAGATTCAGCCATCAAATCCTGGAATTCTCCTCATCCTTCAAGCTTTATGAGATAATTGTCACCTCTTCCAAATGGAAACAAATGTGATCCGTAATCGCATTTACTGGCGCGGCGGCTGCTGTGAAATGTGGCAAACATGGAAACGATTCACATTTCTGCTCATTTGAGCCTCACCGGCGGCGGTGGTGAAGGACGCCGTCGTTATCGGCGTCCATTTGTGGGGTTCAAACCAAACTCTTTAATCTTTGAAAACTGTTTCTGCTGCAGGAAACTACCAGCTCTCGCCCACCGTCAACATGCCGCAGGACGACACTGTGATCATAGAGGACGACCGGCCGCCGCTGCTCCCGCCGCACCTCTCCGACCAATCCTCATCCAGCTCCCACGACGACGTGGCCTTCGCCGCCGACGTGACGCCGCCGTGGGCCAAAGAGCTTCCCAGTCCCAAGGACGAGTGGGTGGAGCCGAAATGTCCCGACGCTCTCGTGTTTTAGCGATTTCCCTGAAAATTCCCGATCTGTCCGTTTGTCCGCGCAGTTCTCGGAGTCCGGACCAAAATGATCCCGACCCCGCGTTCCTGAGGGAGGGCTTCGGACGGCAGAGCATGTCGGAGAAACGCACCAAGCAGTTCGGAGACGCCTCCCAGCTGGAGATCATCAAGACGCGCAAGTCGAAGAGCATGGACCTAGGTACCCCCGACACACCAAAACTGCCCCTCAGAGAGTGTGAGGGTGAGACCAGCCCAGTAGATCCGGGGCAGATACGGTCCTGTCTGGACCTTTTAGCACCTTCAGCTCTGGAGTTTTGGGAGATTCTTCGGAGCGTTTTTTTCCCCGTCCTGTTTGCTAAACTCTCCGCCTCTGCCAGCTGGGAACGGGGCCGCCTTCCTCGTTCCTGCCCTCTCTCTAATCTTTGATTGTTCTTCGAGCTTCCGCCTCTGATATTTCCAGAAAGCGACGGCGGCAGTCAAGGACTCGGCTGTGTTGATTCACCTTGAAGCGGCTTCAAACAGCCTCTGATTGCTTTGGCTGCTGCAGCCTCTCAGCTCGCTCTCTGTATAATCATATCTAATCTTGGCGGCCAGATTGCTGCCGCGTCCCGCGTTGGTATCACAACAAGGCTGATTTCTATCCTCACGCCGCCCTTCTCTCGCCGCTCCACCTGCTCGCCTCGCATGGCGTCCCCTTCCTAATTGAGACCAGGCGGCTCTGCCATGTTTGCATACCTGGATGTTGCATGTGGAATGTGATGAGCACTAACTGAACCCCCAATGTTTGTACCCCTCCCCTCTTTCCTCCCCCTTCCTTTAACAGTAGCCGACGAGATTAACCTCGCCCCCCGCCCTGAGATCGACGCAGGTAAGGCCCGGTAGAGGCACCGGCGTGGTTCTGCCGCCGTCACCGTCACGCTTTCATCAGGCTCACGTTAGCGTTCGGCCTTTAGACGGAAGTCAGGAATCTGCAGGCCATCGCATTCATTTTCAAAGTATTCCTGCTTTTACGTTTTTTCCGTGTTCTCCCAGTTATTGAAATATCGGAGCCTGTGGGCAGAACGGGGGGGAAATTACCTCCGCCTGAGCGCTCCTCCTCGCTCACGCTGGCTAATGCGCTACGTCGCGGTGCTAATTCAGTACGGCCAGGGCCGATTTCAGTCAAGTGCCTCCAATCGGTTCTACTTTGCGGTTCTTTATGGGCCGTGGGGACGGCGGCGCACGCCGGCGTGCTGGGAGGACGAGCGGACGTCCCCTCCCGTCCTCTCCCGTCCCCACACGAACGTCTCTCCTCCGTCCTGGATTGATTTGCGGCGGCTGTAACGTAAATCAGCCCGCGCATTAATTCCGCGTATCGATCGGGGAACGGCGTATCGGTGGCTCGCTGGTGTTGGAGAGGATTTGTGGAGTCAATCGTTATTTGTTTTCACTCGAACGCCGTGGCAGAAAAGCGTCGATGGGCGTTTTTTTCCGGCGGTGAAGGGACGGACAGGTTTGATCTACTTCTGCTGGAGCTCTAATTGTTTCCCGCGTCGGGGCGAGAGCCGGGACAAGTGCCGCGGCGCCAGCGGCGAGTCGTCCATCACCGTCGCACCACGTGCGTTCCCGCCGCCGTCTGGGATGCGGAGACGGGAAGCGAAGGAGAAAACGTGTCCGGGTGCCGCTCAGCTGAACTCTCGGGATGGGAAGGTGTGAAGACCGGAACTTTTTAAAGTGTGAAATAGAGGAGTGAGATGTGGAAGTGGGTCCGTGTCGGAGCTGTTACGTGGGCAAACGGAGCGACGCGCTCCAAATTTCTGTCATGTGAGTTTAAAAGCGGCAACAGACGGGTCCGTCCAGACTTTTTAAAAACGCCAAGTTAGCGAGTGTTCGGCAGGACCTGAGATTTGACCCGATGTCCGTAGGAGAGAAAACAGCCTCCTGGTGGGATGAAGACGTTTTGATTTTGGTATTTTGATGCTTTGTGTAACGATCGGCACCCGCGGCCGCCGCTGATGTCTGGAGCGATCGATAACCTCCCGGTTTCCAGGTGTTCCAGGGGAGCCCGGTTCTAATGAACGGCGCTCTGACCTTTTCTCCTTCCAGCTGATTTGACAACTGGACGTTTGCACGCCTGCCACCATCCTTTCCCTCCATTCCCCCGTCCACGTGCGCGTGCGTTGCTCAGGACTGATTGACAGGTTGATTGAATCACCTTTGGCCCACCAGATGTTTTCAGGCGTTGACTTCCTGAATATTCCATCTGCTTCCGGTGAAGAGGGAAAAAGACGCTGAATGTTTGCAGAGTAAAAACGATGCTTCTGTTTTGAAAGGCCGCCACCAAAGTGGGACTGTGGTGAATCGGCGCCGAGCGAAGCCTTTAAATGAAGTGGGAGTGAAAAGCCCATCGAGGCGACTCTCAGTGGGACGTGGAGGGGACAGGACGGGCTGATGAGGATGGATGGGGGGGCCGCAGCCCGCCTCTCCACTCTGCACCGTCTCCTTCCCACATTTACCTGCTCCGGCTGTTCGTGGTTGGTTCGTCCTCATTCAGGCACTTTCCCGTGCACACGAGCCTGTTGTGCTCAGAATGAACACGCCACCAACGAACCCTCCTGTAACGGCGCCGGACTTCAAACGTTAATGATTAAAAAGGGAAATTAATGTGGTCGTGACCCCGTGAAGCAACCGACAGAAACGGCTGGGGGAGGTTTGTGTTTGTGAACGTTCCTCTGTGGCGTTAAAGACGTCGGGGGCGTGGCCTTTTCTTATTTACTCCCCCCCCTTTCCCCAGTTCTGTCTGGGATTCATCTCCTGGATTTACCCCTTCCACACACACACACCCCAAGAAACCCCCTGTTCACCTGTCAGGCCGCGTGTGTGTCGCGTCTTCCGACAGTAACGTTGAAGAACCGCCGCCCGGAGAACCGGGACGCTTCCATTTTCCTCCTCGCCTTTTCGTCTTCCATTCGTCTGCGACGGCGTGATGGTGAACGGCGCCATATGGGAGCAGAAATTATACCCGCACCTCTGTACAAATAGACTTAGTTTAATTAAACTGTCATGTTTCTCCTATTTTGCTGATGGTTATTTTCATTCCGTGCCATAACGTAATGAAATTTATAGTCCGTAAGAAAGAACACACACACACACACACACGCAACTCGTTTCCTTCTAGGTGGAGAAAAAGTATAAATTTCTTGTTGACATTATGAGCCTCGAAGCTCAATTCCCCTCTTCAGCTGTTTTGAACTGAAATCCAATATAAAATCACAAAAAGAGCAAGTTGTGTAGTGCTGTGTGTGTCTGGGTGTGTGTATTTGTGTCTCTCACGTCTTTTGGCAACACAACCGGTAGTTACTGTGGAAGAGTTGCCCTAATTAAGCTGGTGGCTGCGCCGAGATCCAGAATTATGGGAGGAGAGATTGGAATAATTGTCCTGTAGTTGTCTGATGTCCCCTCAAATGAGCCTGGGTCCGCTCAAGGTTTCTCCCTGTCACTGCTGCGTGCTGGTGGTGCGGCGGGGGGGATGCCGTCGAGCCTCCAGAGACGGTCGTAACTCGTGGTCACGCTGCTCTTCTGCCACCACCTCATCATCGTCGCCGTCGCCGTTGTCCTTGACGTGGTTACATCACAGCTTCAACCATAAAAACGGGCCAAATTTACGCCTCGGGTCTAGACGGGTCGTATTTCACGGCCTTGCTGTTCAGCTGAGGTGTGATTTTTAATGTAGGTGTTTTTGAAAGAGAGCCCGATGACGTTAGCTCTCACTGTTGCTCCAGGTTTGAGAATTCACCCCTCAGTTCTCATCTGCTCGTACAGCTGGACCCTACAGTGTTGCCTCACCTCCTATTTTAGGCCGAGACACAGTAGATCTACTAAATTAGCGCTGTGACCCCCTGAGTGTGGATAAAGATGGACGATGTCACGGAAATGTCAAACGCCCCCTAGTGGCCGTGTCAGCACAAGCGCTGACCTGAGGGAATATTTGATTTCCGAGTCACAGGCACAGAGTCCATCTTTATTTATGCCAGCGACTCCACGTTGAAGAGAATAAACCTGCAGTTTGCGGTAGACTAGATCCCAGAGGAGGCCGTACTAACCCCAGCTGGTTCTGGTATCGTCGGTATCGTCCTTCAGAACATTCTACACCTCTCTGTGCTTCCGTCAGGTTCTTCCACGAGGGACGTTGGGCCGTCGCTCGGCTTAAAGAAGTCCAGTTCCCTCGAGAGCCTCCAGACGGCTGTTGCCGAGGTGACCCTGAACGGGGACCTCCCCTTCCACAGGCCACGCCCCCGCATCATCAGAGGACGCGGCTGCAACGAGAGCTTCAGGGCAGCCATCGACAAATCCTACGACCGACCGGCGCCGCCCGAAGAGGACGACGAGGGCATGGAGACGTGTAAGATAAACCCCCATCAGCCTCTTTTTTTTCTGAAGCCAAAATGGCGGAAAGGTACCGTATCACAAGTGGAGTTTGGAGGTGTGGACCAACACTAACCTGATGATGTCGGACCCGGGTGGCGCCGCCACATCGCTGCATGCGAGTGACTAATGCTAATGGCGCTTGTGGCCGCGGCGCTTGGCTTTGTCAGGGTTTACCGTCGGCGTGGATCCAAGTGTGCGTTGAAGTCGTTTCACGTAGTTTCCGTCTGTGCTGGTCTCATTCAGGGGTAATGAGTCATTTTATGCTCCGATATTACGGAGTGTCATTTACTGCAGTGTTTTATTAGAATCCGAGCCAAAGGGTCTTAAATAATCGCTCTAATTGTGGAGCCGACGAGCCAAATTACTTGTGAAGTGTAATTAAATGGCTTTAAAGCTCCTTTTGACACTCAAAAGACCAGGGTTTGCATTTAATAGTCATTTTTTAAAAATTATCGAGGCTCTTATTTCTGAAAAAAAATGTTCATTGTTCCGTCACCTTCTGTTTTTATTTTGCTCTTTAGTGGAGGAGGACACGGAGGAGAGTTCACGGTCCGGCAGGGATTCGGTGTCCACGGTTGCCGACCAGACGCCGTTGTCGGGTCCGGACAAACCCCTGGCCAACGGCACCAACCGCACCAAAGAGGAGAAGAAGAAGGACAAAGACAAGGCCGGGAAGGAGAAGAAGAAGCAGGATGGAGTGAAGGACAAGGACAAAGGAAAAGCCAAGAAGGGCATGTTGAAGGGACTCGGGGACATGTTCAGGTAGGACAGAGGAGACTGGACGCGTGTGTTTCCTGCTTCTGTAGCGACCTTGTTAGGAGACATCCAGCGTTCCCTAAAAAGTTATCAAGACAGGTTTCCCTGTGTGAGCGTCAACATGTCACCATGAAACAGAATAGGGAGACGTGTGTGTGTGTGTGTGTGTGTGTGTGGTGTGTGTGTGTGTGTGTGTGTGTGTGTGTGTGTGTGTGTTTTGGGACTGAGACTGAATTTTTTAGTCAAATCTGTCAGACCATTGAATCAGTCGTGAGCAGGTTCGTTTCCCCCTGAGCAGCTTTCTACCACATCAAGAGCCGCCGCCTTCCAGCCGATCAAGGGTGTGATGCTGCGGGGAGTGTGTGGTGTGTGTGTGTGTGTGTGTGTGTGTGTGTGTGTGTGAGGGTGCAGATGGGGGGAGGGGGTCCTTCTGTTGGGGAACAGAGCAGAGCTGCTCCTGTCTGACCCTCTCGTGTCTCAAAGGCCTCACACTCAGGCCCAATCAAAGCCCCGTTATCATCAACCGCGCCAACAACACCGCACGCCTGTGTCATCACACACGCACGCACACGTGCACGCACGCGAGCCGTTCATCTTTGATCATCACTTGGACTCAGAAGCAACACCCAGACTTTGAGCTTGGCACCGGCCGAGATGGTCGCTGCCCAGAAATTCAAGGGTTTCGGTAAATTTTTAGTGTGTGTGTGTGTGTGTGTGTGGGGTGGGGGATGTGTGTGTGTATTGCCATGAACAAGTGAACAGTCCTGTAAGGCTGTCTAGCAGCCCGTTTCTGCCAAAGCTGCGTTCAGGAGAGCCGAACGGAGCTCCAACATTCTGATCCGTGTTAAAAACATCAGCACATAAATGATGCAGATCCCAGTCAATAAATCCCGCTCATGCTAACACAGCTAACACTGCTTTACTCTCAGTGTTCCTGGTTTCTAGCATTTATAATCCCGCTCATGCTAACACTGCTTTACTCTGAGCATTCCTGGTTTCTAGCATTTATTATCCCGCTCATGCTAACACAGCTAACACTGCTTTACTCTCAGCGTTCCTGGTTTCTAGCATTTATAATCACGCTCATGCTAACACAGCTAACACTGCTTTACTCTCAGCGTTCCTGGTTTCTAGCATTTATAAACGTGGTGTCGTTTACTTCCTCCTTTAAAAGTCACCAGTGATTCAGCATTATTGCTCCGGAAGCTTCCCGGCGAGCACGGCTCATCCGTGTCACATATGAATATTGGATGTTTGGGATATCGTCTCCCGTGTTTTGACATTTACTTTGCTCTCCCGGTGGTGCCGAGATGATATATTAGCAACATTCATTTATCCTGAATCCAGCACGTTGTGATTTGCCAGCGGAACCTTTGATTTCCTGACATTTCACTGACGCCTCCTGAAACTGCCTGAAAATGAAAATTTGGTGAGTTTTTCGCTCGTTAGGAGGCGGAGACCAGCGCGGGTTACTGGCTGAGTTGACTTCTCGCAATCTTTGACATTTTAAAGACATTTTTTTGACATTTTGAAGTCGTCTTTGTCCCGTCTGACCCGCACAAACACTCGGAGGCTCGTTGGAGGACGAGCTGGGTCTGGAGCAGCAGATTAAGGACGTGGCTGATCCAGAGTCGTCCCCCGGCCGGTCATAAATATCCGCGTCTGTGCGCCGTCTACGTGCACGTAGGGCGAGGGTGTCGTCCGTATGTCGCCGTGATAGATCGCCGGTCTGGTTGCCTTAACGACGAGCCGTCAGTCCGAGCCTTTCAGGCCACAGCACTCAAATTAATCAGATAATGGACCCCCCCCCACTTCCCCCCTGTCTTTGTGATGCCCCCCCTCATGGTCTGAGAGGATCCTCCTCTGGGTGGTGCAGGTGGACGTGGACGTCTCAGCCCGACCAGCCGTCACTCCCTCCCTGGATTCCTCTTCCTTCTCTCTTTTATTGTCCTCTTGTCGTCTGCTTCACACATTTCTCTCCACCTTTCTTCCTTTTCTCTGCAGAGTGCTTCTCTTTTTTTCCCCTCAGATTCTTCTTCTCATTGATTTTTATCTTTGTTTTGTCTCTGTTATCTCCTTCATCCTGTTCCAGGCCGTTTAAATCCTTAATTCACGGATGCACTTTGGGATTTAGCTTTCTTCAACACTCCCTCTGTTTCTTGTTTCATGTTTTTCGCACCTCTTGAGGCTGTTTTTGTAGTTTTCAGTGGTGGAGTTTCATTCATTGTTCTCTGCTCTGCTCTCTCTTTCATTAACACACACACACACACACACACACACGTGCGCGTGCCTCCTTTCTTCTCCGTCTGCTCTCTTAAGGAGTCGTAGGTTTTCTCTGTGGACTCATTTTCATGTCAATAATGTCGGAGGTTCATTGTGGATGTGAAAACGCTGCTCAGGTCGATTCAGGCAGATTCACGGCGAAAAAATCTCTGCATCACACACACACACACACACACACACACACACACACACAGGTCATTCAGGTCTGATCCAGACGGGAGAGGATCACATCCGTGACCCATTTACGTCTCAGGGGGAAAATAAACAAACTCTCTGATCGGATTCTGATCAATATTTGAATTTTCCGCGGCCTCCCATTGATCGGCTCTGTTTGTGGTCGGCAGGTTCGGGAAGCACCGGAAAGACGAGCGGCCGGGGGACAAGATGGACCGGAAAGGCTCCAGCAAGTGGAGACCCGAGGAGACGCAGGCGTCGGAGGAGGAGACCATGAAGATGAGGATGGAGCAGGAGAGGTGAGACGGTCACACCCACCTCTTCCTGGTTCTGAGTCCTCTTGACGTTGGGCTGTGGTTTACAGCTGCTCTGACGTCACTTCCTGCTTTAATGGCCCCGCCCCTTTCCCCCACTCGTCTTCCTTTATATTCCAGGGACACTCTGGTCCCTGATGGGGATCCGCCCCTGACAGGGTAACATCATTCAGCTGGTCCACGAGGGTCCTCCAACGATCCCAGTTATGACTCCGTTCCTTTAGTTTCTGAAATGGGAATTTCCCAGACGTCTGAGACAAAACCCCGATGGCTGTCAATAAAGCTTCAGTCGCTGGTTCAGACTCTCCTCGGTTCTGTTCAGGTGGGCTAAAACAGCCGCTCGGGACTCAACCGTTCCCGTCACAACCGCCGCGGCTTCGGCTCCTGATTGTGTTAATGTGAATCCAGAAGGTCCAGGTTCAGCCCTGACCGGCCCCTCCGCCCAGATCTGCAGGTCCTGGAAGATGTTTGAAACCTTCCCCCAGAACCTGGCGGGCCCGCCGTGACCCGAGAGTCCTCTCCTGTCAGCCCAGCAGGCCTCGGCAGCCGTCTTATCCCAGCAGACCTTCTCCTTCTTGTACTTCCTGTCTTTCATTCTGCTCTATCAGTTTTGTCAGCGTTAGCGCTAAGAGGAAGCGTCGCTACGCGGCGGCTACAATAGCAGATAATGAACCATTGTTCTGGCTCGCCGTGGTAGAAAGGTCACTTGTCAAACACATTTCTTCCACCATAATGCCCCATCCTGCCATTTCTATACCCTTTTTATCTGCCCTGCCTTCCTTCTGCGCAGCCGCCGGCTCTTTTCCGACCTTCTTGTTTTCATCCCTCAACAAGGTCGGTCCTGGAAAAGCTTTTCGCTGTAAATATTTGGGCACTGAAGGGTAACGATGAGGTTAAGAGTCGAGTTCCTTCCTTACAGTTTTAGCATCGCTACGTCTGAAGCGTTGACGTAATAGAGCGACGACTCCGGGGGCTCCGAAGAGCGGAGCGCTCGGAATAGCTGCTGGCCACAATCAAGCCACCAGTTCTAATGGATTCCGGTGCTTTCACTTCAATGACAGAACCCAAAACACCACGATTAACCACTCAGGCTGCGTCGCTTCTGCCTCTGGGCCCACAGCTTAGATCTTCACGTTGCTTTGACGACGGGCCGGCTCTCAGAAACCAGGATGTTGGTACTTTTCCAGTGGAAGTCCTGGATCTGTAAATATGGGTCAGGATCTTCCAAAGCAGTGCTGTAAGACCTCCTTGGCGAGACCCGCCTGGCCGCCAGGTGGCGCTGTTTCCGGGTGTCGTCGTGCTCATTCACTCTGAGATTCGACCCGACCCAGAAGTCTCTGCTGACCCGGTTGGTCTGAGCTCATCACAGAACTCAGCAGCTGCCTCCTCTGTTGGAAAACCTTTGTTTTCCCCCTCCAGGTGAAAGATGGATCCTGGCTTCCTTCTTCACTGTTGGATAACTGCTGAGTCCACGAACGCTTCCTCGTCTGTGTGTGTGTGTGTGTGTGTGGGGGGGGGGGGGGGGGGGGGGGTTAGTTAAGACTAAACCAAGTCCATTAAAAGTCTTCCATTCAGTTTTTAAAACATCTACTTTCTGGGAGGCCTCCGTATTGTTCTTGTTTCGTTATGCACAGCAGATTTTCCATAAGAAGCACCCGCTGAGTACCCCCCCCCACACACACCTTCAGCACCAGCATTCCTGTCCCATTCTCCTTCCTGCTGCCATGAAGGGGGGGCTGGAGAAAAGAGAGTAGAGTGATAATTGGTGGTAGTAAAGCTCTGATAATTGGCAAGACTGTAATTAGAGGGCTGCGCAATAGGTAGTTCCCCCCCCCCCCCCCCACTGTAAAAAATGGTGCTACTCAGAAGGTAATAGCCTAAAGGGGACTGTGTGTGTGTGTGTGTGTGTGTGTGTGTGCGTGCGTGGCAGGAATGCCACAGCGTGGCGGCTGTACATTAGCGGTGCTGAAGTGCCTCCCTTATATAAGGTGTTGCGGGGGCGAGAGCCAGTTTCACATTGTTTATTATTATGAGCTATTATTCCACGGGGGGGCATAATAACAGACTCCACATCCTCTCATTGTGTAATGGGGAGCTTAAAAGACTCAATAATCAGTTTGAGTTGTTGTGGCGGCTCAGACGTTCATCATCCCTCCGTCCCAGTTTGTACTGGGGGGGGCTTTCTGGTCTCAGGGAAAGTTCTGACTGGCCCAGAGTTTCCCCGCTGGTTTACCACGGCTGCGGGCAGCTAGCCGCCTGTTTACAGTTAGCAGTGAGAGCAAGTCCTGGTGGCCGGCTGCCCCCCCCCCCCCCCTCTTCCCGTTAGTGCAGCTGGAGGTTGCGTGTGCAGTTAGTGCGTTATTGCCGTAAACACGGCGCTCGAGAGCCAAACGGCGTGATTAATGAGCAGCTCTGCTGTTTGTTTAACGTTTAATGTTACATCATGAAGCTGTGATTGGATCTGCTGCCGTTACTGGAGAACAAACAGCTCCCTCAGTCCAGAGCTGTGTGTGTGTGTGTGTGTGTGTGTGTGTGTGTGTGTGTGTGGGGGTGTGTGTGTGGGTCACAGGACGACCCCCCCAGAATCTAAAGTTCCTCCTCTACCTGCTGCCGGCTCAACTCATCTTGTATTTATTCATTTGGCTCTTTTTCCCTCCCTCCTTCTCTCCATCCTTCTCTCCTTCCCTCCCTCCCTCCTTCTCCATTATTCCCTCCTTCCCTCTCTCCCTCCTCCCTCCTTCTCTCCTTCCCTCACTCCCTCCCTCCCTCTCTCCTTCTCTCCCTCCCTCCCTCCTTCTCTCCCTCCCTCCCTCATTCTCTCCATCCTTTTCTCCCTCCCTCCCTCCCTCCTTCTCTCCTTCCCTCACTCCCTCCTTCTCTCCCTCCTTCTCTCCCTCCTTCTCTCCTTCCCTCCCTCCTCCTTCTCTCCATCCTTCCCTCCCTCCCTCTTTCTCTCCAATATTCCCTCCCTCCCTCCCTCCATCCTTCTCTCCCTCCTTCTCTCCCTCCTTCCCTCCTTCCCTCTCTCCCTCCTCCCTCCTTCTCCCCCCCCCCATATCAAACCAATTTGCACCTCCTTAATCCTGCACCCTGTGTACATTCAAACATTCCCACGTTGGCTCAGCGTCTTCAGTGTTGCAGAGCAGCATTAAAGCAAAGCTGCTGAGCTCTGCTGAAGCTCTGCTCCAATATTTGCTCTGAATATCCCTCCGCACGTTCGCTCATTACGGGAGGGTACGACCACGTGACGCCCCGGGAACGTGGCGCCATCGGAGCGCTCCAAGAGGACGCTCTCGCTCGTGTCCGTGTCTCGATTGTTCTGACATCATCTCCACCGTCAGGATCCAAGCCAAGACCCGGGAGCTGAGGGAGCGCCAGGCCAGGGAACGAGACTACGCCGAAATCCTGGACGTGAGCCGCTCACCGGACAGGGCCAGGGAGGAGGAGCCCCCCCACGTGGGCTTCAACGCCCTGAACAGCTCGCTGGACAGCGGACACAGTCGGCCACACAGCCCCCGAGATGATTACCCCCACCTCAGCCCGCTGCACCAGCACCAGCACCAGCACTCGGACTCCCTCTACCCTCACAAAGGCCGGAACGAGCGGCCTCCGTCAGCAGACAGGTGGGTGGGGGTGATGGGGGGGGGGGGCAGGGCGGGGTGATGGGGGGGGAGGGGGTGATGGTGGGGTTATAGAATTACTGAAGAGAATGGGCTCAGGGTTCTGCACACACTCTCTCTCCCACTGTCTGTCTCTCTCCCCCCCATCCCCCCCTCCCCTGTCTCTCTCTCTCTCTCTGTCCCCTGTCTCTCCCCCCCATCCCCCCCTCCCCTGTCTCTCTCCCTCCCCTGTCTCTCTCTCTCTCTCTCTCTCTCTCTCTCCCCCCTGTCTCTCTCTCTCCCCCCCTCCCCCCTCCCCTGTCCTCTCTCTCTCTCCTCCCCTGTCTCCTCTCTCCTCTCTCTCCCCTCCCCCTGTCTCTCTCTCTCTCTCCCCTGTCTCTCTCTCTCTCTCTCTCTCTCCCCCTCCCCTGTCTCTCTCTCTCTCTCCCCTGTCTCTCTCTCCCCCCCCTCCCCCCTCCCCTGTCTCTCTCTCTCTCTGTCCCCTGTCTCTCTCTCTCCCCTGTCTCTCTCTCTCCCCTGCCCCCCCCTCCCACGTCTCCCTGCAGCACCGTCATGGTGCAGATGTGACCGTCTGTCGTACCTGCAGGAGCCAATAATCTTGGTAAATGTCAGCTCTCCCGCTGCTCCACACAATGAGCCGTTCCAGAGAGGGAATGGAAGCCTTTCAAATCTGTGTCCCTCTTTCTCTCCGCTCTCCCTCCGTCTCTCTCTCTTCTCTCCCTGGTTTCACCTCATTGCCACCTTTTCACTCCGCTGCCTTCCTGCAGCTTTTAATCTTCAAACGCTTCTGACTTCCTGACCTTTTACTTCCGTGATTGACAGCAAACAGTCACGGTTTGCTCCGGCCTCGCCAGCCTCTTTATTCCTTCCATCTCTTGTTGTGAATTGGATTTTGAAGCTTCTCCGAACGGCCACAGAGGTTGTTTAAAGCCAGCCGCGGCCTGACAAAGGAGGTAAAGCTCCAGCTCTGTAAGAGGCAGCGCCAGGTGCACCGAAAAATTAATTCTACCAACAAAATCCAGTTTTATGTCAGAATGCAGGTCACATCGGAAGATAACTGACAGATATGGACGTTAATTAGCACCCGTCCTGATGAGTCCTTCAAAATGGACGTCCAGGCGGGGACATCGTCCTCCGTCCCTGAGCTGGAACAACAGCTCCTTTAAGACTCGGGTGCCTCCGCAGATCCCTGATCACAAGAAAAACATACCGAGAAGCACGTTTCCTGTTTCCTGTCCGCCCTCCTGCTTGAACAGGAAGTGATTAGATCCTGCCATGCCAAGCACAGGATGGCGTGGGGGGGGGGGGGGGCTCAGCAGAGAGGGGGGGGGGGGTGGAATTTTGCTCTTTGTCGGCCATGACGCAGTCGTTCCAGATGTAAATAGCTCGATTTGAGCCATTCTGGAGGCTGAAATCACAACATAATGAAGTGGTCCAGGGCAGGTCCAGTGTTTTCTGAGATTGATTTATGAGCGTGTCTCACACACACACTCGCACACACACACACACACACACACACACACACACACAGGTCACTCTGAGCAGACCTTAAAATGCCACAGTCTGAATTGAGTCCTGGTGTTTGTGAAGCCGAGTGGAGCTGCTGAGCAGGTCTGAAGGATCCCAACCTGCCGGATTAATGGCAGCAGGAAATCCAGCGGAATTAAGCGTGACAGACGGGATAAATGCCGAGTTGATCCTTAACTCCTGCTCCACGCCGGCAGTGCCGGACCTCCTCCTGGCGGCCTCGCCGTCTCTGTGGCTCCGTCACTACGGGAGTTTAACTGCGGCCTCAAAGACTCATATTTCAGAGCTAAAATGTCCGGATGACAGCGGCGGAATCGCCCCTCAGGTCCTCTCGGGGCCGTAAAACGTCCAATTTGCTCCTCTTTGTTCCGTGACGCTCGGCGCTTCGAGAGGACGCTGGAGTCTGAGTGGACGTCCAGCTGCATAAATACCCCTCCGGGTTTTAATCCCAACCTCCTGTTTGTCCAGAGTTTCTATTAAGAGGAGGAGGTTTG
The DNA here is from genome assembly GCF_003711565.1 of Takifugu flavidus. Classification (NCBI taxonomy): domain Eukaryota; kingdom Metazoa; phylum Chordata; class Actinopteri; order Tetraodontiformes; family Tetraodontidae; genus Takifugu; species Takifugu flavidus. Next base: position 4,235,296 of record NC_079534.1, on the reverse strand, counting down.
GGAACAGAAGCGGTTTCTGGAGCGTCGGGAGCAGCCGGTTGGTAACCACGGCGACCGCCTGCGGCTCAGATTCCTCTCAGCCTCCCTTAAATTCTCAGCTGAGGATTAAAGCAGATGAAGATGCTGAGTTAGCTCCTCAGCCTCTGATGTTCCGCTGGACGCTGACCATTGCGTAACCTTCCCGCTGGAACACGTCCGGCCTTTTCTTTCTTTCTCTGAACCTGCCAAGCAAAATATTTGCCAGAACTTTGTGTTTTCCATCCCCCCGCCCTCATATTCCCCCCCCCCCCCCCCCCCCCAGTACAGCTGAAGCAGGTCTGGCTGTGCTTTTTGTGGCATTTGTGTCATTCAAACGAGCGCAACGTGCTGATAAATGTGCTTTTAACGCTTTAACGAGCGCCCCCCCCCCAAGCGAATTAGCCGCCATTGTTCCGTCTCCCGTCCACGGTGCAGCACTGAATGCTGGGAAGGCTCTGAGGGATTTGGCGTGATTCGATTCTGTGTTTTTCCCGAGGAGGCGGCGCTCTTATTGAATCGGCTCCATTACATTTCATCTGCACCGGGGGAATAAGGAGGCCTCGGGGGCGGTGGGGGGGCGTGGGGGGGGGCGTCCTGTTGTATCACAAACGTCAGCGGAGACAAACAGACAGGCAGCCGTCGCCTGGCAGCCTTTCACCAGCTGATAAGAGCAGGAGCGCGCACTCGCGCGTGCACGCTTGTCTGGTTTGGCGTGTTTTCTTGCCGTCTCGCCGGCGGCGCCCGCGTCCCTTTGATCTCGCTGCCGTGCGTTTGACAGCCGTGTCGGGTGTCAACAATGGTGGCGGCTGTTTTCACCTTAAAAATAGAAATCTGCCTCCCGTAAGATTCCGGAAGGTTCTGAAGGTGCCGGGACATCGGTGGGGGGGCAGAGGAGCGCGTAGACGGCGCCGCTTCGGCTCTCGGCCATAAATGTTCAGTCATCTTTACTCGCTACAGTCGGGTCCTTTACTCTAATCCTCCGTTCTGCCGGTTCCAAATGTAAATTCAGACGTGCAAAAGCACATTTCAGACCTGAGAAACATCTGGAGTTATTGAATTTGGTCTCTTCCGCGCCGGAATAACGATCTCCCGGTTGGTTGGTGCCGGTCCACAGATCCGTGTTCTGCGTAATCCAGCAGATTAGATCCGTGTTCTTTGGTGTGAGCCCACACGTCGGAGCGCAGAACGCGTCTTAATCTCTTTATCTCCTGTGTTGCTGCCTGGTTGGAGCTTTAGCCGCTAATTACATCAGGTTCATTCTCCTGTGAAGATTCTGGTTGGAGCTGGACTCCAGGACGTGTGTGTGGAGAACCGGTGGCTCTTTGGCTGCCGGATCAGCAGGGAGCTGCTAGAACTCACAGCCCCCCCCCCCCCGTCTTCACAGCCATTAAAGGCCGGAGATGACAACAAGCTCAGTCACGTCTCTGCAGAACGTGCGAGATGTTGGTGGCTTTGGCTGAAAATGTCCAGCAAGTGTGAGAACAGCCTCTAAATACTGCGGAGCCTCTCTGTTCCGAAGGTCACGCCGGCGCTCTGGGATCTCGCTGGTGCCGGCGTCCATCGTGGTCGACGTCAGATGTTTCGCTGCTTCAAGCTTCGTGGGTTTAGGATCCAGTTTGGACGTTGTTTAGGTGCGTTTCTCCAGCTTTTGAGGCCGTGAACCACTAAAGGAACCTTTGCAGACGCATTTTAAATGTGATTTAATGAGCTGCGTGTGGATCAGGACGCGGCTTTTATAGTCTGGCTCCGTCACCAGCCGAGCGAGGGAGGCGGCGTCCTCAGAAAGTCTGGATCAAGGCCAAGAGCTACAGAACGGGGAGAGTTCTGCCCCGGAGAACCCTTTATGGACCGTCTGGATGTTTTTTTAGCCTGGAACTGTCGCAGCTCCCGTTGAAGAGGCCTCGTATAGACCTGCGGGTTTGTGGAGCGCCGTCCAACCGGTTCCTGTGATCTGGACCCAGTCCAGCAGCCCGTTCTGTGGTAGCTGGCTGTAATGGCGTGACGCGGTCGGCGCTGTCCCCCCGCTGGGAGTGGGATTGGGGTTGTCGCCATGGTGGGGGGGTGGGGGGTGGCTGTTGTCCATTTGGGTTTAAGTAGCAGCCCAGTGTGAGAGGCTGAGAGCTCAGCTGGAGCCTAAAAGGTTCTTGACCCACATTCTCGCCCCCCCTCGTCCTTCAACTGTGGGTGGGAATCAATTAAAACCATCACAAAGATTCAATTCTAAACAACAGAGTTTTGTCTTCTGCCTCCTGTCTCCAGGGGGCGCTAGAGCCCCGAGTGAGCTCATGTCTCATCGTTTTAGCTGCTCGCCGTGCGTCCGCCCTGGAATGTGCCGCTTCGTTCCTCCTCCTTCAGGTTTAAATTCCAGCCCGGTGCCCCCCCGATCAGAGCGTGCTGGCTGTTATGAGCCTGGCCTGGTTTAAAGCCTCCTCCTCTTACCCCCCAAACCACCAAATGGCTGCTGTCAGTCAAGTCAAACACCCCCGACCTGCTGCGGTCGCCTCTGTGGTGCTGGAGGAGGATCCTCTTTCAGGGAGCCTCAGGTTCGACTGCACGTTCTCCTTCTGCACAAATCCCTTCAGCTCCGGCGTGACGGCCTTATTACCGCCGCCGAGCACGGAGCGAGATGCTCCGCCGGGGAGTGAGTGGGGGCTTAAAAGGGGGGGGGGGGGTCTGACGAGGCGTCCTGGGGGGAACGGCGGAGGTTGTTTTAGTGAGTTGGAACCTTCTCCGTCCCGTTCTTCCTCTCTGCTGCTTCTACCGCCGCGTTTCTAAGCTCCGCCTTCCGGCTCTGGACGCCGTCCGAGGCGTTTAAGTGGCTCCGCTGGTGCGGAGCGGCGGCGACCGTGCTGAAAACGTTTCTGTCACATTGGCGGGTTTGATTTTTAAGCTGAAATCAGGTATAATGTCCCCCCGCGCGCTTGGCTGGGGGCTGTAATAACCCCATCAATTGAACAGAAAAGCCGAGTGTCACATCTCGTTGCCACGGTCACCGTCTCTGAGATTTCCCACCGCGTCCTCGGCTCCACGTGTTCCCCATCGCCGTACCGAAGGTCGGGGTCCGTGTGTTTACACGTGCCACGACGCGCGTTGATGGCTTCAAATGCGACTTGTGCGTCTGGGGCCCATTAAGGCAGCGGAATCCTCCGGCGGCGTTCGTCTCTGAAGTGCCGGGAGGCTCCCAGCTCGGGCCGCCGTTGTTAATCATTAGCGATAGCAAAGCACTTCGTGTTGAAAGCGCCGCTGCTTTTATGGCAGCGCCAGGCGCGTTGGAGGGTCCTGTGAGGGGGGGGAAACAAGGAGGAAGAAAGAGTTTGCTGTGGCGGCACGCTGCGTGTGTGCCCTTTACTCCCTGGGGGTGGGGCATAAAGCGGCGGTGATGAGAAACCCGCGGCTGTGCGTGCACGTTGGCAGCCATTAGCGCTCCGCGCCTTGTACTCTCTCACAACGCCGCTCCTGCATGTGAGGCTTTTGGCCTCTCTTCATTTTCCGACGCTTAGATATGGCGCCCGCCTGGAGGCTTTTCCTCTCATGTGACGCTCACGAGCGTCAGAGCGCCGCCACCCGCCGTGACTCCGACGCCACGTGAAGCGGAGGGTTGTTGCGGTCGGCCTCGGGGGGACGCCGGCATCGATGCTTTGATATTAGCGTGTCCAGGAGAGCTAAACCACTGTGGATCAGGCCGCCTTCTCCTGCGTTTCCTTTCCAGCAGGACGTGACACGTTGTTGCCATGGACGCGCACCAGGATGCCGCCGCCTCGGCTTGGCGAGAAAAGGATCATAGATTTGATGAGATTTGCGTGACCTGAAGTTCTGATTCCCCGGAGCCGTTCGGGCCGCCTGATAGTGTCAGTCAGATGTTCCACGGTAGCGTGTGAGCGCCGGATCGCTGGAAAGGTGAAGGTGCCGCCTCCCGGCGTGATTCCCGGCGCCCTCCGGCTTCAGGTTTCCCCACGCGAGGGCAGATGTTGGAGGGGGTTCAGCAAAGTTCATGTCTCAGGGGCTGCAGCCCACATCTCCACAACTGGTCTGCATCAGCACGGACCGCCGGGAGAACGCCTGGGAACATCCGGAATCACATTCCTGACCCCTCAGCTCCGACAGAAAAGAGGGTTTGACTCCGTGATGGAGCCCAACTTCACCCTTCAGCTGTGACACGTATGTACGTGTCACATCTCTATGGCAACCAGAGGAGTGGTTGGTAGAATAAGACACACATGAGACCCCTACCCCCCCCCCGAGTTCTTCTTTCCTTCTTTTCCGCGTCAGGTTTGAATCGGACCCCTGGTGTTTGCAGCCTCTCTGCCTTAATAAGTGTAACCGCGTTAAGAGACCCCTTAACACACACACGCACACACACACGCACGCGCGCACACAGCTCCACAAGTTGTTTTCTTTATTTAATTACCTCACAATGGTTTAACTGGTGCTGAGAGAAAGACCTAATTGAGCTAATTAGGATTGCTAACCGAGACCCTCCAGGCTCTTTTCAGAATTCCGCCGGCAGCCCGAGCGTGTTTCCGTGTTTCTGGATCTCTGGGTTGAGGCGTCTGAGTTTCAACGGCGATCTCTGCGATCTGTCGCCCTTTTGTGGCAGCGTTGACGTGAATGAGCGGCGCTGTGAATGAGGCCGCCAGCTGCTGGGAGGAGATTCGCCACCGTAATCGCCGTCGGAACCAAACCCAGTCGCTTCTTTTGGCCTCGTTTGCTTATGTGCTGTTGTGAGGACCAGCACAGCGGCGCCGGAGACGCGTTTCCATCCTGGATTCAGCTTCTGTCCTCTTTGGGTTCCCTATTTTTATCCATTTACGTGGCGCCGTCGGGGGTGTCTAAAGTGAGCCGACCCCAGCGCCACTGGGAAAGTCCCCGGAGTTTCAGGGAGCACGGAGGTTCAGGCGGAGTCGGAGCGTGACGCGTCCTACTTTAACGTTTCCCCACATCCCAAAACCTGGAAAAAGGGTCAAACGGTTTCTCCGACGGCGGCTCGATGAGAGCCGAGGTCGAGTCCCGCCGCCATCAGCTGATGCTTTCAAGATGTCGGGCCAAACGCTTCCAGCTTCTCTCCGCTGGAATATCCAGTTCCACGTCCCGTCAGATTTGAGGGGAAGCAGACGTGTGGGCGCGTGTCGAGCCCGAGACCGAGATTTCCTTATTCTCATTGATTCCAAACGTCCTCCGGAGACCTGAGCGGAGGGAACGGAGCAGCGGTTCTGAGCGTCGGCAGGTTCCTCCCGTGGTCGCGATGGAGGGACGCTCCCGCGTGGACGCGCCCAGTCGGCATTTTCCTGCATCCTGGTGGAGAAAGTCAACGTTGCTCCTGGTTTTTCAGAGCTTTTTCCTTTAATCTTGCTCATGTCTGGAGGTCAAAGGTCCAAATCTTCCCTGGTGGCTCCGTCTTCATCTCCCGTTGAGCAGTCGGACCTATTGATCCTCACCGATAGATGGCCGCCACCGGCCCCCGGGGGCCCCTGCCGGGGGGGCCCCTGCCAGGGCAGCAGCACGCCGACGCTTCCTCCCCGTCCGACCAATCAGGGGGCTCCTTCATGGAAGTGTTTCGCCATTTCGTTTTTTTAGTGGATGAAAGGAAGCGGCGGAAACAATCTGTCCCTCGAGGGGCGCTCTCAGTGTGTCGGGATGGGGGGGGGCGACCACGACCTTCCCCCCGTGGTGGATCTGACTTCCGTATTGAGGAAGCGGCGATGACAGCCGCCTTTTTCCCCCCCGTCTTCGCCCGAAACGGCGGTTTCCAGCTCCGTGTTGCGGCTCCGAGACGCAGCCGCACAGTTTGTAACCGTCGGGTCTGATTTTCCCTCTGAAACCGGAAAACGAGGGTTTATTGTTTCCAAAGCGCTGCTTTTATCAAAGGGCTCTCGCGAACACTCATTAAGAGGCGGCAGTTTTTATCAGAGGAGAAGCTGGAAATAAAGCGTCCAATTATCTCCCGCTGTGGTTTCCAGGTTTTTCAAACCTGAGTGAGCTGCGAAAGTTCTGGCACGCAAAGACACGTTTTCCTCTTTCATGTCCAATTATAGGTTTCCTGCTTAGTCCAGTTTTAGTCATTAAGTGCCAGTAATCCTCAAGCGGAGGAAGCTTATGCATTTTTAGCAGGTATTTGCATGTTCTAACATTAATGCCAACTGTATTACATCCAGATTATGTGTGTTAATCCCTTCAAAAACTGTAGATTTGGCTGCAAATGTTCCATCGCCAACGCTAATCTGCAGACGTCAAGTCTATTAGCCGGTTAGCTTCCAGTTGTTCCCATTTATTGTTGCTGGAAGAACTGACTCCTGTCCTGTGGTGGATTTTCACGCTCCGCGGATCCCAGCGATCGCACGCTCACGGCGGAAGGTACGTCTGTCTCGTAGAACTAGCTAGCGTCCCAAACCTGGAGCGGCGTGTTTGCGCAGAAACGCGGGTCTGTTTCCCTTCTCCCGGAGGTCCGGCTCTTCCCAGAATCCTTTGCTTCCGCGACAGATTGGCTGAATTCCTCTACACCCAACTGACGAGAGGTTAAATCGAGACAAATTTCGGGAGCGTAAATGTTGTCGTGGCTCCGCCCACCCGACCCCGATGACGCGGAAACAGGCCTGCGAATTCCGAGCGCTGGGAATGTTCATGGAAAAGGACAAATACCGGAGTATTTGGCTGCGCGCCTCCATGGAAGACATTTGACGTAGCGGTAGTGGACGTTCAAAAGAGGATGTTGGCGAACGGAGGAGGACGGTGGGGACACGGGCGTCCCACGGGCCCATTGAAATCCAGCTTCCACGGCGGGGTCACACACACACATACGTGCACGTGCACGTGCACTTCAAACAGCTTTGGACACATAAGTAATGGCCCAAGTGCCTTTAAAGTAGCACACTTAAGCCCAGCGCCCCCCCCAGTAGCTATAATGTCTTATTTATGGGCCCCCTCCTCACCATAAAGCAGCCCGTGTCAGCAGCTGGCTGCTGCAGACGGAGCCCGCCCCCCCATCAGCCTCCTCGATCTGCTCGCCGCAGCCACGCCGCCGTCCACGGCGCCGCCTAATAAACTGGTGTCTCCGGCGGGGCTACAGCTCATCTGCATCCCTCCATCACCTCAGCATCCATCCATCGTCCCCGGACACCCCCTTTTTAGGGTGGTTTTCCTCCTCGCTGTCCTCCGTCCTCCCCCCGTCCTCCCCCCGTCCTCCCTGTTTGTAGTTTTGTGTTGAACTCGTCAGATCCTGAGAGAAGCAGCTTTTCATTTCTGATTCTCTCTCTTCCTCCTTTGGCTCCGCCCACCTTTGCCCCCCCCCCCCACAGAAGCTGATGAAACCAGTTGCACCATTACAGCCCCCCCATCTCTCCCAGCACAGTTTTATCTTTGTAGCTCAAGACCAAACATCCGTCAAAGCGGCTCAGATGAGCGAGTGAAACATCAAAGAACATCGTGATCATATTAATTATTAAGATTAATAATCCCATTCAAATAAGAGTCTGTTAAACATCAGCAGAGGTTATTATGGGATAACTGTGGAGCATCATACCAATGTGTGTGTATTCTGTACGTTTTACTCAGAATTATGTCAGGATGAACAGAAGAAGACACATGCACACACACACACACATGCACAATCATGCGCGCACACACACGCACGTGCACGGTGCCGTCAGCCCTCCGTTGTGGGACGGCTGTGCTGCTGCCGTGTTGGGAGATGTTTTGACAGGAGTCGAAGATCTTTGTCAGCCAGGAAGCCGAGAGTAGCCTCTGTGTGTGTGTGTGTGTGTGTGTGTGTGGGGGGGGGGGGGGGGGGCGGCTCTGTCCACGCTTGATTTACTGCGTCACCTGTCCACGCGAGGCTCCGCTGAGGCCTTCTGCTGCTCCGTGGGGCTGCTTTCATTTTCCAGTTTCTTTCGTCCTTCACTCGTCTCATACTGACGGCTTTTCTTTGACCTTTGACCTCGTCTTTAGGCTCCGAGCTGCTGCTGGTTCTCACCTGTAGCTGCTCTGATGCCTCCTAAAGTGGAACACGAAGCAGCGGCAGCAGGGGTCACCAAGTTTCACCCAAATCCTGCTGAATTCTCACGATGGAGAACAGATGGAACGTTAAACATCTCCATCATCCGCCTCGGAAGGGGGGGAGGACAGGACTCAGGATTGGGGGGGTGCAGGCCTCTGTCTGGAACACGGGCTTGTTTTCCGTCTCAACACCCACATGTGGAGTCAGAGTCCTTCAGACTGACATTTATCCGGCTGTGATAAAAGTTGCGTCTCCTCCGCGGGACACCGATGCTCCTCTTGACCTTTACAGCCGACAGAACGGAGCCTTTTTAGCTCCCGGTGATCAAAACGCACATTTTTCCCCTCTTTTTGTGTTTTTGAGCAGAATGAAAAGGCTGTTTTGAAGCAGATAGCATGTCCTTGCCTCCAGAAGCTCCAGTATTTTGAATATTTCATGGATCCGGCGTGGAGAGTCCCAGTTTTAATGAATGCCTGCTCAACCTTCGGCTTCAGTCTCTGGAGAAACGCGCCGGCAAAAACAAACGAATCGCTGTGCTTTCAGCTCTCGTAGCATCGGAACGGACGCGCTCGTACAGACGCCAGTCGCCATTTGCCAGTTTGTCTCTCTTTCTTTTCCCTATATGAAAAAAAGCTGTACTTAAAGAGTTGGAAAGAATCCCATTAGCACGCTATATTAGCCTCCGTGCAATAATGTTGGGGACGGTTGAATTCCCAGATTCCGGCTCCTGTCGAAGCGTTCTCTTTTGACACACATTACCATGGCAATCATACATCAGACGCTCCGTCTTCCTCTCTGAAAATTGCCTGCTGTCACAAGATGCCTCTGGTCTCATTTTCCTGGTGCGCAGCCCTGGAAGCGGAGGGAAAGTGCCCCCTGCCTCCCACCATAATGGAGCCTAATTTGACTTAGATTATGATTTATCAGACGCTGCTGATGCTTCTGCCGTCCAGCATCACGCCGCTCTCCGAAATGGGGCCCATTACGAGTGAGACATCCATCCTTCACTCCCCCGTCGCCATGACGGAGCGAGCGGGCGAGCGAGCGCGCCACGCCGGCCGTGCCGCCGTGCCTGCCCCAGAAATTAGACAGCTCCAATTCGATTTTCCTTCCCTCTCTCTCTCCCTGTCGCTCTCCCGCCCGCTCTCTTCATCACCTTCCTCGCTGGTCATTGGAGATATGCATCACTCAATCTTTTTACCTTTTGCGCCAAAACCGGCGTCCTGGAATTCTAATTTCGCCGCGCTCCACTTATTTCCTTCAGCCATTCCTCTCGCCCAGCGGGGGTGATTGTTATCTCGCTCTTCCTCCTTTCCTTTTCCCGGCATTTAAAGGCTGATCCGTCACTCTGTCGTGGACCAGATGAGTTCTTTCTGAATAATGGACCGGCGTTTTCCCGTCCTCTGAGCCCGGCTGCTCCACTTCCTCTGAAGCTAAATGTGGGATTGAGTTGAGGGGGTTTGACTGGGAATCTGGATGCTTCCCGGTCTGCTCACGCCTCCCACCATCAACAGTGGTCCCGAGCAGGGGGACCCTGGCATGTTCGGACCGGTACCGCGTCACCGTGGCGACAGCCGTGGTGGCTCTGTAGCTAACAAACACTCGTTGCTAACGAAGAACGTTCCGCCACCGGTCCGGAGGTTCCGGGCTCCGTCGCCGTGTCGTCTTCATGTTTTCCACCCAACCGGAGCTTAAAAATCCAGGACACCAAACCGACACTAAGGGACAGTAATGCCGATTAACCGCAACCGTTCCAGACTCCACCCCCTTTTCCCCGAGAAGAACGCCGAAGGGAAGCTGCCCGATGACTTTTCCTCTGAACTTTAATCCCAGTTGAGGGAAAGTCGACTCTTGTTATTCGTGTTTGGCTCCTAAACTGCTTTTCAAAGTTTAATGCCTCTTTAATCCCCCGCTGCCACGACGCTCCCTCGCTTCCTCTTCATCCCGCGCTCCCGCTGGAGCCGCTCGCTAACGGGCTGAAGCAGCCATGTTGACACAGACAGCAATAATTAGCCGCGCAGGTCGTTAACTAAGACCCTTTATCCCATCCCGGTTGCCTGGTTACGGTTTCCCCGGATGACCGAGCGATGCTGACTCACGCCGATGAATCACGAAGAGCGGTGGCTGAACGCCGGGAGGTGATTGGTGGGATCCCAACAGCTCCGGAGCTCGGATGTATTACAGTAAGTGGCTTATCTGACGGCAGCGATCCGTCTGTCGACGGCCGGAATGTTGCCGCCTGACGAACGGCGCCCGCCAAAGAGGAAAGCGTTAAAATCCAGGCGGCGTGCCTCACCTGGTCGGAGCGTCACACCTGTCAGTGATGGATGCCTGCAGGTTCTCCGCTGTGATGGAACGCCGGCGCCGATGGGATCAGATAGCCGCTTCCTTTATTAACGTTTCAATGTGAGGGCGGAATTTCAATATTCCGAGAGAGAGGAGGGATGAAAAGGCAAAACTGGTGGCTCAGACTGGTAAACTGGAGATGGTTAGTTTATCTGGGGGGGGGGGAGTGAAAGTAGGGCAGCAGCACAGACATCGGGGGGCCGAGTTCTTTCACTAGCTTGTATTCGAGCATCTGCACACCGCTGTGTGTGTGTGTGTGTGTGTGTGAGTGTGTGTGTGAGAGCGTGAAATTGGTGGCTGAATTAAAAAGTGGCATATTGCTCTGTGCCGCGCTGGTCCCTCTTCCAGGGGCGGCGGCGGGCCGAGGCCCGGTTCCAGCCCGCCTGATCATCACTCAGATGTTTTATCACCGTGCGCGACATTTGTGACCGGCAGAAAGACGGAGATGCCCCGTAAATCGCCTCCCGGAGGATTCCCCTGTTTAACGTCTGCGGGGCTGGAGCGGCGGCGCCCGGCAGGATGGCGGCGGCGGCTTGCGCAACAGCGGGATTTGTGATGTAGTGGATCATTTTTACGGCTCTGGAGTGGCGAGTTCGGACAATAACGCTCTGAAAATGATGCAGATTATTGCTGTTCATCATCGGCGGCGGTGATTCATCACGGATGACGAACACCGCCGCCCGCGGGGCGTTCCTCCCACACGCCGCCGCAGCCACGCTGGTTCTCTGCCCTCTGAGCCGTTAGCCGGATTCATTAGCCTCTGCCGGTTCAGAGCAGCGGGGGTTCTTCAGGCTCCTCCCCCTGGCCCAGACGCCGGCGGCTGGATAATGAGTCCCTAAGTGGGCAGATATCGCATTGATTGGCACCTAATTGCTGCGTCTCTGCAGATCAATGTGGCCCCGTCAGTGTTTCAGGTCCGAGCCCACATAATCCAGAGTAAAAGCCTGATTGTCTTAAGTGGCCTCGGACACGGCGGCCTCTTGGCCTCGCTAATCTCTGCGTCGCGTCAGCAGACGGCGAGCAGTCGAGCGTCACGGCTAATCCTTTTCTAACCTCTAAAGGACCGATCGCTTCTCCTGAGGAGGCGGGACCGGCGAGACCTGTTCTGTTTGTGGGCCGGTCTGGCCTGCCTGGGCTTCCTGTACAGCTGCTCCAGGTCCAACACGCTGACATTTGCATCTTTGCTGCGGGAGATAACGCAGCAGCGCAGAGATAGAGCGTCAGCCGCTAGCTCCGGTTAGCGAGAGCATCCGTCTCCCTCCACGCTGCCGGTGAGCCTTCGATCAATAGAGCCGGATTATCATCTTCCCTATCTGGGTTCATTTTTCAGAGCGCAGAAAGGCTCCAGCAGCTGTTCGCTCTTTGTCACAGGATGTAGAACCGAGTTCCTCCATCTGATAGGATTACACCAGCTAACCATCGCAGCCGCTCGCGCCGACACGTTTTCACTCAGTTAGCATATCGCTACATCAGTAAATGTTTATTTAAAAGGCCTGCCAGCTAGTCTGCGCGGCAGCCCTGCTTAATTAAATGTTTAATTAAGATGCTGGCCTTTAATTAAAAAGTATTATTATGAATTAAACATTATTGACAGATGAAATAGACTATCAAGAACTGCAGCCAGCGTAGCATGAAGGTGCACTTTAATTAGCGCTGTGACAAAGATGATGCGAGACGTTAAACCATATTAAGATATATACGTTATTAATGCTGTTCACCGTGGCCGCGCCTCCTGTGGCCACGCCCCTCGTCCGGCCGATCCACTTGAATCGCTCCGGTTCGGAAACTTTGCTGGTTGTGGGATTGAAGGCTTTAATTTCCTCCTAATTTTGCTGCCTGCTACCGTAACTAAACCCTTCACAATTCGTCTTCACGCCTGATTTAGGCGCCAGCGCCAGTCGCTGGAGGTCCAAATGCTCCTGTAGACGTGGGCGGCGCAGCCAGCGTGAATGAGAACATTCACTTCTAATCTGTGGGATTAGGGTTCTGTCCGTCAGCTGGCACCGTCACTTACGCTCCGGCCGACGGGGGGCTTCCCTCTCGCCGTTGGCACGCCGTGATTGGCATCTGGAGGAGCGGCGTCGGTGTCACGGGGATTTAAAGTGACAGCACATATGTGAGAGATCCTCCCTGCGGACCACCCGGCCACGGAGACCAGCGGCGCACGGATCTTTTCGGGGAAAGGGGGTTCGGAGCGAGGGTGCAGGCGTGGCCTCCCTGGCATCGGGGGATGGCGAGCTCCACCACGGAAGGCCGCCGAGCTTAAACGGTTTTACCGGCGGCTCCCGCACCCGACCGCGGCCTCTGTTCCTGAGAGTCTCCAGCCAACAAAGCCGCTTGGCAACCTTTGATCCCACAAGGCAACGGCAAATATCGAGTGAGCCTGGACAGAGAAAGCAGCTCATCCCAGACTCAATCTCATCACCTCGCCGGCTGCTGTCACAAGCTGTTGCGGCAGCACGTGTGAAATGGAGCAGCCTTCATTCTTGGATTGATTCATGCTGGTTGCTGAGATGAGGGAATTTAGAGAATTTAGCTCCTCTTTTCTTTGATCTCTTCTCATTTAGCTCCTCTTTTCTCTGATCTCTTCTCATTTAGCTCCTCTTTTCTTTGATCTCTTCTCATTTAGCTCCTCTTTGATCTCTTCTCCTTTAGCTCCTCTTTTCTCTGATCACTTCTCATTTAGCTCCTCTTTTCTCTTATCTCTTCTCCTTTAGCTCCTCTTTTCTCTGATCTCTTCTCATTTAGCTCCTCTTTTCTCTTATCTCTTTTCATTTAGCTCCTCTTTTCTTTGATCTCTTCTTATTTAGCTCCTCTTTTCTTTGATCTCATGAGCGAACTCTGCTTTTCAGTTTGGATATAAAGGGTTTCTGCTACAGTCTGTGTAACATGACCACGACTGAATCAGCCGCTCGTAGCGCCGTGTAGCTCCCCACTAAACTGAAGGACGACCCCCAAAACTCTTCACTGTCAGGTGACGCGTGTCGACCAATCGGTGGATCGCTGTCCCTTTAGCCCCGCCCACAATAGTGCTTGCGGCTCGCAGATATACTGCCGACTTCCTGTTTGTTTCCTCCTCCTGACAGACAGACGTGTCTGGAAGGCCGCGACCCTGCGGGGTCACGTGCGCCTCCTCCAGGTCGGCTGTGTTCCGTATCCCGGAGATTAGCGGGATCAGATGTGACAGGCCGCTGCTCTTTAACGAGGCTCTGGTTTTTCCTGTCCGGAGTTAATAGCTGCTGCCGTGTTTTACGTTATAATGCGAATTTAGGACGTAACCGAAGACGGTTTCAGCGTTCACTTCCTCCCTCTCAAGAAGATGGATGGAAGCTCGGCCATGAAGTGGGAGAAGGGTATTTTTACGTCTTGAGATCACATCCCTTAAGAAATTCCCACAGCAGCTGTGTTTTTTCCTTCTTTCTGGCCTTAAATCTCTCTGACATTAGCAGAACTTTTATTTCAAAAGCAAACAATGTTCAGACGGGAAAGAGTTGCAGCTTTGACCTTTCGGGTGTCGGAGATAAGACCGTTCCCCTGGAATTTCCTGGCAGCGTCGGAGCGGAGGCTGGAGGTTTCTCCCAGCTGCTGGCAGCTGTTTTCATCCCTCTCTTCCGATATTTCTTCTTCTTCTCTGATTAATTGTGATTAATTACACGTTTGAGGAGCTAATTTGTATTGTTTTTGAGGAACAATACTCGGGCTGTGGCCGCCATCTGTCATCGTTTTAGGTCTGCTGTTACATCGGGGTTGTCATGGTTACGTGCTGGCCGTCCGCGCGCCGCTCTGATCCAGATTCAGGCGACGGCGAGGGAGATGAACCGGAGCCGTGCATGCTAATGCTAACACATCTGTCCCCTCAACACGGAGCCCTGCAGGGCGGCGGCGTGAGGACGTGGCGCCAGCCGCGTTTGTGGGTCGTGTCGTGGTTCTGCTCGCCACTTTGGTTCTTCCTCATGAATAATAGATGGGATGGCTCATGTGCTCCAGCTCCGACTGTTATCTGGGTTGAAGGTATCTGGGTTGTTTTCCTTACTGGACCCAGCAGACCTCCATCCCGTGCCGGTGGAATCGGGTCAGCCGGACCTTCCTCATCCATCATCTTCTCTCTGTCTGCAGCAGCCGACTAGCTCCGAGCAACCACGACCGGATACAGAGGCTGCGGCAGGAGTTCCAGCAGGCCCAGGGCGTCCCGGACGACCCGGACGACCGCAGGAGGACCTACAGCTTCGAGCAGCCCTGGGTGAGTGTCTGAAATGGCCGGAGCCCGTAGCTCCACAACGGAGTCGACCGCCTGCCTGACCCGGACTCTGAACGCCTAGCGTCACATGCTAACCTGAGAAGAATGCTAACAGTGTTAGCACCCACCTTTTCCTGCGGCTAACTGGAATATGGTGCTAACCATCACTAACCCACTCCTGCAACCATCCACGAGACTGACGATGCTGCCACCCCCCCACACACACACACCGTACGATGTCCATTAACCCTAATGGGCCTCCCTGATTAATTATGCTAATGCTAACACCCTCCCCTCCCTCCAGTGACCCGTCACCTGCATGCAGGAGTTTGCACACCTCCTGACAACCATCACTAACCACCCCCCCCACACACACACCATCTGTCACTCCCACATCCTCCATCCTCATTCATTGTCTTCATTTCTGTCAATCACCCGTCTGGACCCGCCCCCCCACCCCACCACCACCATCATGGACTTCCTGACTGCGTTTCTGTCTCCGGGGCCCTCGTTTGTGCCTTTTTTTTTTTCTTTTTTTTTCCCACAGTGTTCGGTGGTGATGTAAACATTTGAACTGACATTTATTAAACTCGAAGCTACGCTAGCGGAACATGCTAATTGGTGCGTTGTGAAGCAACACGAAGCAATAAGAAGCGAACAAATTCCACCCTTCAAATTTTTGGGGGTGATGAAATCACTTGTCATATTTTTAGTATTTATCTCCGCGCTTCCGTGCACCCGAACCAAAGTGCACGTTTTTTGTTTTTTTAATGAATAACGGATCATGCTAACACCAACAGTCGTCTGTGTCGGATTTTAAACCTTTTTACTCCGTGTTTTTCTGTTGCATCTGTGTATTGTGTGTTTGTCGTCTGCGGCGTCATTTCCAACATTTTCCGTCTGGTTTGGTGACGAAACTCTTTTAAAACTTTCACCTTCTCACACGACCTCCTCTAACGCACATCAGAACACGTCACCAGAACCGTCCCAAACCAGGCGTCCGGCGTTGGAAGCGGCGCCCCGGACGGCGGATGAGTATCAAACCTTCACCAGGATATTTTGCACACGCGTGTTTTTGTACGTCTGTATGAAGAATTTGTGATTTTCTGAACCGATAAAGTGAGAGCTCATGAACTGAACCGGCCTCTCTTCTCTCCTTCCCACCGCTCGGAATTTGGCTGGAAAATGATGGGTTTGACGAGTTCGCGTTTACACCCACGTGACCACCAGGGGGCGCTCACCCTCGTCCGATAAGTGTCGGACCTCTTCTGGTTGGTCGATCTCCTCACGGGAAGAGTCAGATTTATCCAAATTTAGCCAAAACTCGGAGCAGAGCGCCCCCTCAAACGCCTCAGACGTCATGTTGGGATCACGTGACGTCTTTTCCTTTGGGCTTTGGTTTGAACATCAAAGCTGCGGGCGAAGTTTGAACCCTCCGTCTTCTTTTCCATCGTGGGCTGAAGAGCAGAGGTGGCTTGTGGGTAACGTGGTCTAATTCCATCAGAGTGACTGATGCCGGCTCTCCTGGTAGCTCATTTATGCCGCCATGGAAAAGCGGCGCTTGCTCCCTCTCTGGGAGGGGGGGAGGGGTTCAGCAGAAACGTTCCCGACGTTCCCAACCCAGCGTGTCAGCGGTACGAGTGTGATTTTTAACGCACCGACCGCTCGTCCCGCCTTCACACTCGTCTGCCAGCGAGTCGTTATCGCCCCCCCGGCCGGCGAGCCGGTGCCAGCTGACGGTCCCGGCCTCATTTGGTTGGGAGGGGATGGCTTTCCCGGCGCTCCTAATGGCTTTATGGACTCCTCAGATGGCTGCTGCAGTTGGCTGCACAGCCATAAAAGTGATGCGATGGCGTGTTATGACTGATCCACGCCGCTAACGACCATCGCAGGGGCCGAGGTCGGAGGCCCCCGACTCTCCTTTTCTACATCTCTGCCAAAACCCCCCCCCCACAAATTTGAGTCCAGGATATAAAAATCCTGATGTGAGACTGGGAACGTGCGAAGGAAAAGCTCGTCTGAACGACGTTGAAGCCGCGTCGCTAAAATAAAGAGAAAAATTAGCAACCGTGAAGCTGCTCCACATCGTTTTAGTGATTAATTCATATGTATTTTCATATTTTCCAAACGGGTCATAAATGTGTTCGCGGCAGAGTGCTGTTGCCATGGTAACGCGCCGTAAATATTGATCTCTCCATTTGAAGGAATTATTGATTTGGTTTTTTTGTGCTGTTTTTAATGGGGGGGGGTCACATGACACCGTCATTAACATCACTAACATTCTTCATTGCACCTCTGAGACCCCAGCATGACCCCCACCCACGTCTGTCTGTCTGCCTGTCTGTCTGTCCGTCCGTCTCACCCTCATGTGGACCTGAGGAGCGACCAGCTCAGGCAGCCAGCAGGTAAGTGACTGACCGGTTGTTACCTGGACGGGGGCGGGGCTTCTGAGCCGGGTGGGTGGCGCTTATTAGCTGTCTATCGACAGCAGGACGTCGTTTGTGTTTTGGTGTTAATTTAGAGGTCCAGAGTTTGAATTAAACCCCTTTTTGCTTCAAACCACAAAAATCTGTCTTAAAAATCACAATAATCAATCTCCACAACTTTGTATAAACAGTATAAATCAGCAAAAATTAGCATTTAATGAGGTTTTCCTGATTATAACAGCAGCGTTCCTCATTTAATTTGACTTTGTTGTTGAACCTACATCCCATAATCGGATTAATGAATAGCAAATGTAACCAGATTAGAAACACTTGATCAAATGGAAGCTGGAGGTAGCGACACCGATCACAGACGATCACTGATCAACAGACGAGGAATCTGATCCACCTTCTTCCCGTCTCCAGTCGAACGCCGGCGGCACCGACCCCGGCGGGTACGGCCCACCGGGTCGCCACTCCGTGTCCGTGGAGGTTCAGATGCAGCGGCAGAGACAGGAGGAGAGAGAGTCGTTCGCCCAGGCCCAGCGACAGTACAGCTCGTTGCCACGGTGAGGCGGGGGGGTGGGGTTTGAGGGCAGGGGCGGGGTTAGGAGCTGATGTCAGTGGAAGTCCTCTCAAAGATAGAAGAACTAATGTGTGTTACAGATCTATAATTAAATATGTTGTGTGATTGTGTCACATTTGTTCTAATGGTGTTGTGACAGTAATGATCTCACACACACACACACACAGCGGACATGTTTGCTTTTACTGTTCTGTAATGTGATTCCCTTTGATCTGTGTGATATGGTGGCCTGTTGTTCCAGGAAGTGTGTGTGTCTGTGTGTGTGTGAGTGTGCGAGACTGATCGGTTCAGGAAGTGAATTAATGAAATTAACTGGACATTTTTCTTCATTTTCTAAGTCTGCATTTTTATTGAATTTAAACCGTCAGAGTTGCTGTTTTAACGTCGAGTTTCTGCCTGGACGTTTTGTTTTTTTTACTTATTTATTTTTTTATGTTTTCAACATTTGGTGCAAAAATCTGGTGCATTCCCAAAACCCTTTAGCAACCGTTAGCTCGCTGTTAGCTACATGACGCCAGTGAGAGTCATGGAGGACCGCGTAGCGACAGCGGCGCTAACGCGGCTAATTAGACGACCTGAAAACGACGCTGCCAAAAGCGTCGGTGGTTTTTAACTGTAAACAGAACTGACGCAAACTCTTTGTGATGCTTTTCAAAGTTTGTAATTACTCGCCAGAACTCAAACGCACGTCGGCCGCCGCCGTCAGCATGCGCTAACGCACACACGCAACCTTAAATACATTATCTCCCCGACTTCACCCTGCGCTAATCCGCTGTTATCGACATAAATCCTTCCTTAATAAATATTGCAGGCGGTTTTAGCTGAAAGATTAATGAGCATCTCGCTCCGGCGGTCAGAGGAAACATCCCGTGGTCGCGCTCCCGCTAATTCCGTTAAAAACTGTTTTGTCCAGATAAACCCGGCTAAAGTGTCCGGAGAACGCCGGCTATTGTTTGGCTTAGAACACGCCAGAGTTTCGGGCTGAACCGGAGTCGGCTCCAGAGGTCAAAGAGCCTTTTGGGCCTCTGTTCCGGCAATGCGAGCAAGAGTTGTTTCACTTTCGCTGAAGGTCACCTGAAGGTCGACCTCTTTCCCTGAACAAGAAGGGAAAATAAACGGGAAGTGCGATTGGCCCGTCGGACACGACAAAACAACCATGTTTCTGTTATAGAACACATCCGAAAACGTTCAAATAAAGAGAAGAAGAAGAAGACGAAGGGGTCTGGAGTCAGACAGGCAGTGAGGCGGCGCCGCCGCTGCAGTTGGACGTTTAATTGGACGAGCGCAGCAGACGCACGTGAAGGGAATTGATTTATTGAAAATGTCCGACTGTGATGCGACGGGCGTTGATGAGCCGCCTGTCGGCTTATTAGCGTCGGACGTTTTGCCGGTTGATCCGTTACATGCGACGACCACGTTAGCCGGTTAGCTCGCCACACGCCTGTCAGTCCCGCCGTCTGTCAGGGAGGAAGCGCCAGCATGGCTCTTACTGACCACACATGTAGATGGGGGAGGGGGGGGGGGGGGCTGGCCTCTTTGTCAACATTTAAAATCAGATGTCGGGAATGTCTGTCCCTGAAATTGGAACCGCTCAAGCGTGCGGCAGCATAAACCCTGGCGAGACTCTTCTATCTCATCTTATTAGCATCCGACTCCGGCTGAATAAAAACAAAGGTTTTCTATTCTCATTAAGGCTTTTTCCCCCCAGTTTTCCTTTATATTCCAAACACGGGAACGGTGGGATTCCTCGGTTTTTGGTAGGAACTCCACGTCTACTCCAAAGAGCTCAGCCAGGCGGAACCAGGAGCGATGTCACACATCTGTCAGGGCAGAGCGCTAACTGGGCCGTCCAGATTCTGCTGTCAGAGGGAAGGCAGTCGCCTGGTTCTGCTCTGTCTGTCAGCTCCGGCGGGTGTTTCTGTCTCGGAAACGGGCCCTGATGGGTGCAGGGTAGTTTGATATTCCCAGGAATTCCACATCCCCTCACGTTCTCTGGTGTCTCCACTGCAGGCAGCCCAGGAAGAACCCCAGCTCCGTCTCCCAGGACGCCTGGGACAAGGCCTACCCCCCCGGCGAAGGCTTCCAGACGGCGAAGGACAACCCCAGGTACTCCAGTTACCAGGGTTCCAGGAATGGCTATGCTGGCGGCGGCGGCGTCAACGCCCGAGTCCTCCTGGAGGCCCAGGAGCTCCTGCGGCAGGAGCAGCGGCGGCAGGAGCAGGAGGCCAAAGGGAAGCTGATGCAGGAGGGCGGCACCACCAGCAGCTACGACGGCTACGCCAGCCTGAAGGACCCGGCGTCCCCGAAGGGTCCGTATCGCCACGACGTGCCGCCGTCGCCCTCGCAGCTGGCGAGACTGAATCGGCTGGGTTCCGAGAAAGGAAGACTGTTTTACTCCTGAGCCGGGCCGAGGAGAACCGAACAGAGACAGAACCTCCTGAGAAGCTTCGGGTCTGTAGATTAGTGCTGATGTTGGAGGTGAACTCGGTGTGCGGGCGTTTGTCCTCGCCGCGCCGGCGACCCGCACCCTCCTCCGGACGCCGGCCGCCTTCTCTGCACACACCAAACACGCCCCGCGGTGCCGTGATCCAACCGGGTCTGGCAGCGCCGCGTTCTGACAATCAAACGGGCAGACAGGCGGGCGCGTGGGCGTCGCTCACTGCCCGCGAGGAAGGACGGGAGCGCACGTGACTCCGCCTCCCGCAGAGGGTGCGGCGTCTCCGCAGAGGTGACTCTTCACCGCCCGTCACCGCTTCACTAAACACCGTGTCCGACCCCCGTCGGCCCGTCAGCGC
Source organism: Takifugu flavidus (assembly GCF_003711565.1). Taxonomy (NCBI): domain Eukaryota; kingdom Metazoa; phylum Chordata; class Actinopteri; order Tetraodontiformes; family Tetraodontidae; genus Takifugu; species Takifugu flavidus. The sequence goes on along the minus strand of NC_079534.1, from coordinate 4,214,901 downwards.
CTCGTCGGGCTTCCTGTTTTCCTCGTTTTGAGTGTTTTCTCCTCAGCCGTCGAGCTCGAGTTCTTCCCCAGTGCAGATAAAACAAGGGGAAGTATATGAAAGAAGCAGGGCACAGAGTGTGTGTGTGTGTGTGTGTGTGTGTGTGTGGTGTGTGTGTGTGTGTGTGTGCGTGTGTGCGTGTGTGTAACTAATAAAAAAGGCCCCCTCATAAATGATTCATGTTGTGTTCCATCTCCGTGGAGAAGACCCAGGCAGAGAGGGGAGACAGCTCTGATCCTCTGCCTGCCCCCCCCTCACTGTTCTGGGCTTGAGTCCCAGGTCCGCCTGCCTGTCTGTCTCCGCTCTGGCTTCCATCCCTCCACCGTTCGCTCCGTTTGTCACTTTTGTTCCCTTCCCGCCTCGCTCGGCTCCCCACCTTCCTCTTTGACTCTTCTCCTGCTACCACCCCCCCCCCCCCCTTCCTCCTCCTCTTCCTCCTCCTCCTCCTCGTCTCCAGAGTCGTTCTCTGCACTGAATTTTTCATCACGAGCCACCTGCTGCCCACCAGAGCCAAAGAACGGCGCCACCAGAGGGCCCGGCTCCTGACATAAAGGGAGGGATGAAAAGCAGATAAACGAGTGGGATAAACGATGGGGAGCGACACAATGAGCCTCCCGTTGCGACGCTAACCGCAGCTTTTCTTTCATTTTTCACAAAAGCCAGAATTGTCCTGAAGACTTAATTGCCCAGTTTGCCGTAATGGCGCTCCGTATTTTCATGTTTTTAAGCTGTCATTCCACAGTCGGCGAAGCGGCTTCTTCCCTCGGAGGAAGAAAGTTTGCATCCATCAAAGTTAGCGGCGCGTGAAGATTCCTGACATATTCAGACGTTCCGCCAGGAGAAGCTATCTGTGTGGAGGAGGGTTCTAGAGCAGACGTCAGCTGGGTGGGTCAGGAGGGGGCTCCTGGGTGGGTCAGGAGGGGGCTCCTGGGTGGGTCGGTGATGTCAGGAGGGTCCCAGCAGATCCGCTTCACCCCTGCAAGCGGATCAAAGAGGCCCAGCTGATATTTTAGCTCCGAATGCGACAGATGCGACCTAACAAGCTAATTGTTGCTAAGGAAATCTACATTCTATCATTTTCCAGCGAATTTGGTGGGTTTGATGGGTCATTTCCTCCAAAATCTTCCCCGAGAGGCTCAATAAGAAGTTTTAGGATTTTCTGTGGTACATTTTCCTGAATCAGCGTAAAACACACACACACACACACACACACACACACACACTGTTGGTCATGTGAGGTTTTCGTAGCATAGAACCAAACTCTTGCCTTGATCCCACCGTGAAGTTGAGTCTGCCGGTTCATGAAGGAAAATTGGACTTTTCCGTGATTTTGTTGGTATTTAAACCCGTTTTGTTCACAAGGCTCCTCTTACGTAAGCGGACTGACCCTTCGGCTCAGGCGTGGAGGGAAGGGAACCGAATGGGATGCTAACGTTGGAGCTAGCCGTGTTTTTAGCGGCCGAGCTGCTAGCACAAACACATTTAGGGATTAAAGGTGACCTGTGCTACAAACCTGATGGAGTTTGAGTATCAGGGTCTGATGTCCAAGTGCCTGAAGAAAAAGTCGGAATACCCGACGATGTGGAGACGCTTTTGAACATTTCCGCACATTTAAAGGTCGTTTTCAGGTCCTTTGGGTTTTTTCTTAACGAGCCAACGCTGCAGTTATGGGCGTGTTTGTACCCGTTTGGCGTTGCCTTGGTTCTACCGTGACGTGTTTTACAGTATAAACGGAAGCTGATGTGCAATTGTTGAGTTTTTCCATGAAACTTTTACATGATATATGAAAACTGTATTCGGACACTTTTCCTGTACATATCAGACTTCAAATAAAGTGGAAGGTTGTTCCAACCTGGTCTCAACGCCGCTCTCTCATTGGTCCTCGGTTACATTCCCGTGATCCGGGCGCCCCCTCCGGTCTGCCGGCTGACCGCACTCAGAACTTCTCCGCTCACAGAACGTTCCAGGAAAAGTGTTGTGATGTGTAAACAACTGTTTACTCAGGTCCCAGGTGCTCCTGCACTTCCTGTTTCTGTTTTAATATCAGGAAAAGCTGCTCGCTGTAGCTGAGGTCCTAAAGGTCAAAGGTCAGGCGCTACACAGCACAGACGTGAACCTGAATTGTCCTATTTTAAATCACATTAATCTCATGTAGCTTTAGCATCAAGGGCTAAATAAACGAGGCTTCTTCTCTTTGGGTCTCATTAGTATTCGAATCAGGCCTCCACATCAGCTCAATTATTCACTCATTAATTCTTTTTAATTTGCATTTGCTAGAAAGTTTGATAGCGCCGTTTTTTCCCCTCATTCTCATTTTTCTAATTGAACTCGAATTAATTGAATTTTTAAAAAAACCCGCAGCAGCCGTTCAGATCGGACGGCTGTTCTGTGGTGCAGCGCCTAATTTCCGCATTTAATGTGTAAATAAAAACGAACCCATGAAGTCGTCCGTAGCCACGTTACTGCCTTTAATTAAAGCGGAGGACACAGACGACAACCCGGGTTCTGTTTTCTGGAGGTGTTAGCTAACGTGAGCTAACGTCTGTGTATCGTTAGCGCCGCCTCGATGCTTCATCATCACGCTGGCGCGGCGTCGGTTGGGTCTGAGAATCGCCTGTTTAGGGGGCGACACCTGTGTCCGCTCCGGTTTTTACTGCCTCCATCGTTCACGCCGAGGATGAAGAGTTCAGCCCCGACTGCATCCCTCCGGAACGCCGGGAGGAAGCTGCCACCGCGCTGACAGACACCAGGCCGTAAATCAAGATGGCCGACAAAGGAAGCCGGGACCCCTCCCTGCTTCCGACTTCCTCTCCACTTGTCGGACATCTGCAAACAAAAAAAAAACCCGAAATGTTTTACGAGCTTTAAAACCAAACGCACACGATGATCTGAGGAGTGTGTGTTTTCTGGTGTTGCTGCCTTGTGAGGACAAGTGGCTTCCATGGAAACGCGTCGTCCTCAAAGAACGTCCTCGCAGAGGCACCGAGATCGGAATAACTCTGGACGACCAGGAGACTCGCACGTGGTGAAGCGTCTGAGTGGACCTCAGAGCCGTTTCCATCCCAGCTTCACCTCTGACGGGATTGTGTCGGTCAAATCCCGAATGATGCCGACTGATCCCCACTTAGCCATGAAACCCTCTTCCTGGATCTGGACACTGAGCCGTCTGATGCTGGCAGCTCCTTAGTGAGGCTCCGGGAGGACCAGAGCTTCCTGACGGGGAATACGACCGACCGGTATTCCCGTCATCTGTGGTTGTGATGGGAGGGAGGCTCCGATCAGCACCGTGTCCGGTCCTTGGTCCAGTAAAAGGAGGCCAACGGATTATTTTCCTGGATTTTACGGAGTTCTGTGGTGGTGAACGTCGCAGCGCCGCCTCCCGCCTTCATTCCCGTCCGGATCATCTGGAGCCCCGACAGCCCCGTCTCCTGGTCCTGCTGGAGGTTATAATCTGGCCCCTCCTGTTTCCTGCCCTAAATCTCTCCGTTTTTTTTAACTGGGACCAGTAAACAGGCGGTAAAATATGGAAAAACGGAGGCGGCGAGTTCAGGGAGCCGCGGGGGGCAGTTTTATTGGAGGAGAAGCTGCAGCGCTGGATCCAGATGTTCCAGCACCTGCGGATCCAGGCGCCACCCTCTGAAAATAATGATGGTGTTCATACCAACTGTTTGTTCACCAGATTAGCTCCAACACTCCGGCCCTCTGATCCGATCCAGCTGGACGGTTTTCCAACAGGAGCGACGTTCAGCCCGACTCTGTTTAGGCAACTGATTCCATTTTTAGCGTTTCTGTCCTTCACCTTTGACCTCTAGGTCAAAGAGCACGTGATGGACGCCAGGCTACATGTGTGACAGGTTTCTCAGCTCCAGAACCTCCGGGGGACCGGACCGTCAGAGTCCGCGATCCCTCAGAGCCACTGTTGGGTCAGAACTAGTTGACCTAGGTGTCATCATCCCATCACTCACCTGATGTTAACCAGTCTGATCACCTGAGCCTCCAGCTGATCTGGTTTGGGTCAGAACCTGTGAGACCGGCTCGGTTCTGTGTTTGACAGTGACGTATGGACGTACAGAGGCTGGACTGGCACCGAGTGGTGCGGCGGTGCCACTCTGGATGGAGATTAATGGCGCCGCCCGGCCCGCGTCGCCTCTTTAATAAAGCTTATTCATCACAGTCGCCGATGGCAACGGCGCCGCTCAGCAACAGTTGGGGAAAACTCAGCTTGTTCCTGTTTGAGATGCGTGTTGGAGTCACCTGACGCTCCTGACCTCTGACCTCTGACCTTTCCCCTCAAACCGGTTTGTCTTCAGCGTTGCTGGTCTAACCTCTCTCACCTGCCTGGTGGCCTCTCTCTTCCTCTTTCTTCCTCTTTCTTCCTCTTTCTTCCTCTTTCTTCTCTTTCTTCCTCTTCTTCCTCTTTCTTCCTCTTTCTTCCTCTTCCTTCCTCATGAAATTCTCTTCTCTCGTAACGGAAAACCAAGACAGGAGACGCGGCTGCAAATGGAAAAACCATGGAGACGGTGACCCGAGGCCAAGGCCTGTTTACCCAGAATCCTCCTCCGAGGCCCATTAAAGGTGCAGAACCACAAACCTCCGTGAAGAAGATCCTGCATGTCCGACCCTAACTGAAGTGTATCGCCGCCACGTTGCCCAACATCTGGGATGGAGGTTGGTCTCTGCTCCACTCCGACTTTCTGAGCTTTTTTTTTACCGCGTTCGACTACCTGAAATGATCATGTGACTGAAATCTGACAGAAATGTGACCAAAGTTGCTGAGGTTCTGTTTAAATCCATCAAGGCTGAAGCTGCGAGGGATGATGGGAATTCCTCTTGTTTTGATCTTTGCTTTGATCTCACGTGGTGGTTTCTGTGAATCTGACCGGATATTTTTTGCATTTAATTGGATCCGTTTTAATTACCATCTGCAGCTCGATCCTCTGTCATTCTTTCTATAATTGGGTTATTTATTGGCAGCTGTAACTTCCTGTCTGCTACTGAGATGCGGTTTTCCTCTTCCTGGACTCGGCCCGGGACTCAACGGTCCGCGCTGACCTTTCTGGAAGCTCTTTAACGACACAAAGCTTCTGATCCTGCTGTGTTCATGTCTCCCTCATGTTTGGCTGCTTTCACATTTGACCTTTGCTAACATCTGCTCTGGTCGCTCCAATCTGCTGATACCATTGATTTTTGTGTCTCGTTCAACCTCCAGTTCAGTCGTTACTACGTTGTTAGTAAGAGAGAAAAATCCCCCCCGGTATTTTTCACAGTGTGACTTCCTAAACGTTAGCTGTTAGCTGCTAGCATTACTTGTCAGGTCTGAAACACCCAAAGATCCCTCTGCTTGGTCATCTGTTCACATTGATGTCGAGTTTGAGTAGGAACTAAAATGATTTAGAGCTGAAGCGTTTCATGACCTTTGTGGATCCATCAGACCGACGTTCTCCATCCTCCCGTCCCCTCTCGACCACTTCCTTCCTCTGATGGCGCCTCGTTGGGCTCTGGGGTGAAATGACCCTCAGGGGTCGGCTGTAGCCTCACAGATATTATATCATTTATATGTGTGTGTGTGTGTGTGGGGGGGGGGGGGGTTGAAGGATGGCTTTGATCTTCTCAAACTGCCTCACTGGGGTCAAAGTTGAAAGAAGATTCCCAAAGGTCAGATTAAAGTCAGATCTATAACTTCTGTCCTATTCCACTGGTTCCACCGCGGCCCAAAAGAATCTACAGCCATTAACGTTGATCAGCAGGTGGCGGATTCAGCTTTGAAGAAAACTGTGACATCAAAGCACCAAAGTTGGAGACAGGCCGGCTGTTTTTATCCGTCTGTTTTTATCCGTCTGTTTCCTCACTACAACCTTTCTTACTGTCAAGGTGATGTTGCTGGGCAACAGCCAAAGGGAAATGGGATTCAGCATGGCAAGGTCAAGACTGAATGCTCACTACACACACAAACACACACACACACACACACACACACACACACACACACACACACACACACACACACACACACACTCTTGCAGCAAACCTTGAGCCAGATGCTGCAAATCCTCTGAAATCCCCGTTGACTTTTCATTTTCGGCATTTCTGAGCCTCCTGACTCGTCGCCCCTCGTGTCCCTGTGAGACGACACGTTTTTCATTCCAAATGTGTTAAAAGTTTAAATGGATGCAGCTGTTTCTTTTTCTGCACGGAGAATAAAAGGATGTGTTTGGATATGAGAAATCTCCGGTCATTAAAAGTTATTTTTCCCTGAAATCTGGTTCCAGCTGCTTGTCCTTAACCATCGTTTCACATCTCTGACTAGCAGCTAAGCTAGCATGTTTTATGAAGGCATCCCAAAGCTTCTAAAGCATCATCTAACTGTCACCACTGATCACTGTGACGATTCTGCTCTTTCTAAAACCTCCATCAGCACTGACGTGCTCAAAATGTCCCCAAACACCCTTAAAATGAGGATGCAACAGAATCGGATGCGTTTTTCTTGCTCAGGTATTTCCTTTGTTTGAGGTGGGGGGTCAGGTGAGGCAGGAGGGTAAACAGGCTTCAAACCTCCACCAGCAGACTCGGACTTGACCTTGGTAGCTCATTAGTTACATTGGTGACAACTTTATCTGCGGTCAGGGGGAATTCCTCAACCGGAATGTCTGGAAGAACCCCGCAAAACATCGATATTCCATTGATTTGTGGGATTCTTCCGCAGGATTTCCCTGTCACCTTAGAGGCGAGGCGGCATTTCTCCAGGTTCATATTTCACATTTGGGATTGAATTTTCATCTGGGGCAACACGCCTGCTTCGGGAGCGCCCCCGGTGCTCCTCGCGCATCAGATAACCCCGGGTGAACCACATTCCCGAGGCCTGCTCCCACAATCGGAGGGAATCATCGCTGATTTATTACGAGCCCCGACCGATGTCCTTGTGCGAGCGCGCCGACGCCGTCCGCTATCGCTTTGATCGTGTAATGACAAAATGCGGCGATGAAAACCTCAGAAGGAGCCGCCCGCTGACACGGTCCTGGTGACTGAGGCTGTCGCTTCCCTGGTCACCTGATGATGGATAACCTGGCAGCAGATGTTCCAGGAAGTGCCCCATTGATAACAGTCCCAGAGGAGGCCTCTGATTGGAGTTCATCGTCCCTCCTGCGTCTCCAGCTCATCCATCACGGCCCGTTGGAGGCTGCCCTTGAGCGTTAGCGACCGAGTGCTGATGGAGGAGATGCTGACGTGACGGAACCACTGGAGCCTCATCGGGATCCCAGATCTTCACCTCCTGTGACGTTTCTAATATGATAAAGATGCTGTTTTTTTTACGGGCGCACGTCTGATCTCACCCGCTGTCACCGGCGCCGGCGCCGGAGCAGCGTGGGACACCCGTCCGCTGGGTTTACGTCGATCCGTCTGTGTCCCCATGAACAGCCTCGAGGTCTGAGCTCATCGATGGAAACATCACGAGCGGTGAACGGGCACCAGCGTTGCCATGTCAACATCGCGGCTTCTCGCAGTGATTTGAGGGACGCTGCAGTTTTCCTCTCAGTCACTCGGCGGCCTGGAACCATTCATCTCTGAAGGATTTAAGGAGCCGCGCCGTCGTCCGGAATTTAAATGGGCTGGCGTCCCGGCGTACAGCTGGCTGCACACGCCTCCAGATACGGCGTTCAGTCGCTCAGAAGCTGCACTTTCCCTCTTTAATCGCACCTTCTCTTTTTCTCATTGGGGCCTTTTGTTGCCTCTTTATCTCCGTTCGCCTTCTACAACATGAATCCTCAAACACGGAGGAACCTTTCTGGACCCTCTTCACGCATCATCACCACATCGTTAATGACCTTGAGGGATTATTCCTGACACTCAAAAATCCTGGAATCTTAAAACTGGGGTTTTTATCCCTTCAGCGGGGTTAGAGCGGCTCATTTATCGTGTTGGTTGCGTCTATGACAGGAGAAACATGTGGGCAGGTGTTGGACAGCGTCACCTGTTAAATGTTAAAGCTTAACAAAGGTTAAATAATTAAATAACGAAGGTCGTTACAGGGACACTAAACGTGGAAAGAGGCTTGGCTGCTTTTCCCTGCAGGAGCCTTCGCGGCGGTCCGGCATTTGTTTGCTTCTTGCTCGGCGGGAACGGGTGGACATTTAATCCAAACAAGTTAATTAGCGGGGAGATAGCATCGTCACAAACGAGGATAATGAAATAAACACTAGCCTAAAAGAAGAGATTAGCAATTAAGCTGTTGGAGCGCAGAGTCATTTATGTTCCATTGTGCTGTCTTTTAATGTGGCAGAGTAATGAATACTGCAGTGTGTGTGTGTGTGTGTGTGTGTGTGTGTGTGTGTGTGTGTGTGTGTGTGTGCTCTGCCTTTGTTTACAGCCTCTGTGTTCTGAAGGCCACTCTTCTGTTTAAGCAACAATGGCGCTCGCCGTAACGGCACTTCCTGTCTGAGTCGGCGTGTTTGCGTCAGGCTGCGGCATTCTGGGTGACGGTGAGTGAATCTGTTCTCATGCGTGAGTCTCATCAGAACACACACACACACACACACACACACACACACAACACACACACACACACACACACACACACACACACACACACCCAGTGAAAGTGGGTTTCCACAGCCTTTCTGATTAATGACATCAGAGGTTCTCTATGGCAACCAGGACAGCAGCGACTCCCCTAAACTATATAATCCACAGCAGCGTTTATCTCCCCGTCCAGCGGCGGCAGGAAGTCATTAACCCGCGCGGCGTCCGGGTGCCTGAGCGCCGGCAGACGGAGGAGCCCTGTTTGTGTGTTCTGCTGAGACAATCTGAGGACGTTAATGTTGTCAGGGATGTAAACGCAGACGCGATAACACCCCTCTGGGGGCGTGATGAAGGCCGCATGTGGTGCACCTGTGTCCTGCTCTCTCTCCACGCCGTCTCTCCACGTGCGTTCAGGTGTGTGAGCGCTCGCCTCTCCTGTCCGGAACGACCACAGCAGCTCGCAGGCAGACCGACAGATTCAATGAAGCCGCGGCGACAGAAAATAGATGAAGGCGCCGCATCGCCGGCTCCTCCTGGACGCCATTAATTGCCGTCATCAGCGGCGGCCATTCCTCAGCTCAGAGAGGGAGGGATATCAATGTTCCACAGGCTCGTTTTCCAGCCTGGGAAAACGAAAAGGAAGACGGTGATAAAGTGGAAGCGAGTCATTGAGTTTGGATGAGACGAAACTTCCTAAAAAAACCTTTTTCTTTCCTGCCGTGACGCTTCCGCTAAACCTTGGCTGTTGTTCTCATCTCCCGACCACTTCCTGTCTGCTCTCGTCTCTCCGAGGAGAACTCTGCCAGACCAGAACCACAGAACCTCTGGTGGCGGCTGCCCTCAGGAGTTCTACGCTAGAACGTTCCGTCATCAGGGCCGAGCTTCCATGGCCGTGGTGGGAATCAGGGTGGGAATCAGGGAGGGACTCAGGGAGGGTTTCAGGGTGGGAATCAGGGTGGGAATCAGGGAGGGAATCAGGGAGGGAATCAGGGTGGGAATCAGGGAGGGACTCAGGGTGGGAATCAGGGAGGGAATCAGGGAGGGAATCAGGGTGGGAATCAGGGTGGGAATTAGGGAGGGAATCGGGGAGGAAATCAGGGTGGGAATCAGGGTGGGAATCAGGGAGGAAATCAGGGAGGGAATCAGGGTGGGAATCAGGGAGGAAATCAGGGAGGGAATCAGGGTGGGAATCAGGGAGGAAATCAGGGAGGGTTTCAGGGTGGGAATCAGGGTGGGAATCAGGGAAGGAATCAGGGTGGGAATCAGGGAAGGTTTCAGGGGTGCGTGACGCCAACGTTATGATAAAAAAACGGAGCTGTTTGGAGGAGCTCCATAAATGACTGTGAGAAGCTGCTCAGATCATCGAGTTTCTCACTTTCAGACATTCAGACTTGTTTTTCAGCTGAATGTTAACGTGGATCATCGTGAGAATTCCGGAATTTACATTATAAATCACTGACGCACGTCCGAATTTGTGGAAGCTGGACTGTTTCTGGTCTTTTTTGGGAAGTTACGTGCGCGACCTCGTCGTTTCTGCCGAAGCTCGCTGCGGTTTGGATCTGCAGAATTTTTTGCAATTTTCCTTTTGAATTCTCTTCCAAATTTTTTTTTTTTTTCATTTGGGCAAACTTCTTCTTTTTCCCTTGAGGGTAAATTGGAGGACTTTCCTGTCAGGCCGCGGTACTTCTGGTGATTAATGGCGCTACTTTGTGAGGGAAACCGCGGCTGCAGTGGAAAATGATCTGTGATCATGCTGCAAACGTTGGAGGGCTCCAGCAGCTCTCGGGGAGAATCACGGCTGCACGTTCCTTTGCTTCTTGTTCTCCGAGAAAATCTCTCACGGTCTCGGTTTGACCCCCCTCCCTCAAGGCTCATGTTTGGGGGTCAAACGGCGTCCTGATTATGGGAGCGCTGTGTTCGAGGAACACCTTGAAGCTGTCGCCGGCGAGCTGGAATCATTCTCTGCCGCTCAGCCGGCTCGTTCCTCTTCCTGTCCTCCATCAAGCTTTAATTTGTTTGGCAAAGGTTTGTTTTCTTCCACGGCTTCAAATTAATTTTCCAGAAAGCGTCGTTCAATCAAATTTAACAGAGCCCATTTAATCACGGCGCTGTGAGTTTTATGTCCTGTCAGAAAGTGACCGGGCTGAAGCTGAAGGCTGAGCAGAGAGCAGCTACAGGCAGCTGGAAGAGCCGCAGGTCCAGTCGGAACAGCTTCGTTTGTGGTTCGCAAGCATTCTTGAAACCAACAGCACGCCATCTGAGCGCAGTGGCACTATTAGCGATGGCGTTCTGCGACATGCTAACGCCTCCCAAACAGAATGATCTAAGCTGGTTAATTCTGCTCTCATTCTCTGTCCTCTCTGATCTCTGGGTAATTTCTCTTTCCTCCCCTATGTACATGCGCTGTGTCGCGCAGCTCTCACAGTCAGAAAGATTAATTTCAGAATGTTCTGGCTCGGTTGCTGCCCGGGCAAAAAGAGGAAAATCCATTTGGCAATCAGTGCGCAGGGTTGGGAGCATTCTTCAGCAGCAGAAACCCACTTTAAACTTTTTCACCAATGTAATAGAGCCAGCTGGTGGCCCCGCCCCTGCCGCACCCTGCCCCGCCCCATCCCACCCTGCCCCGCCCCATCCCACCCTGCCCCGCCTCTTTATTAACGTCAAAATATAAGCAGAAATTGCCTGAACGTGTCGCTTCAGGCCTTCATATGTTGCTTTGTTGGTTCAAAATGAATTTGTAGAAGTGCTGTTTTAACTCTGAAACAGCAAAAAAGACCAAAAATTGAAGCCGTGACTGTTTATTACAGACAGGAAAATTCTACACAGATGAATGTAAAAGCTGTGAAGAGGCTCCGTTCCCAGCGCAGCCGCCTGCTCCGTGATGTAAAAGCCTGGCAATTTTCCCCACCTTGATTAAATTTACTTTCAGATCACACATGCGTACAGACGCCTGTTACCGTGGCAACTGTTGATCACACTTCAACCCCTCATTATTTGCATAGGAAGGCTGGTGCAGGTTCGGGGCGTAGCTTTTTCCCTGGAGAATTTTTGGAATTCCACTGAGCGTATTGTTTATTCCAGACAGACAGACTCCGTGTTTTTGTCGACAGTTTTTCATGTTCTGGCTCTGTAAGCAGACAGGAGACTGAGGGGTAGTGTCAGTTATCCTGTGGAGGCGCTAACGTTGTCCTTTACACCCCCGTATGAGCTCATTCAGTAGCATCATGTCAGAGCCTGCTGAATATTACAGGTAGTTAGCATTTCTAGCTTTATTGTAAACCTTGACCCAAGTGATGAAAAACTTAATTAAGCTAGCTTTTCTCTTCTTTTGCTTCAGCATAGCTTCAATTACAGCTGCTGCTGCTGTTTCTTTTAGGTTTTTTTCTACCTGTGTTCTCTCAGGACCTGAAGTCTTCTTCCTGATCCCAGCACACGGTGATCAGATGCACTGGTTAATGCAGATTCCCAGGCTTACTCGTACATATCACACGTGCTCGTCTGCGCGCTCACAAGCTCGATCTTATCAGAATATCCAATTTTGTACAAGTGAGTTCTGCTTTGTTCTGGTGTGTTTGCGTATCAAAGAGATAAACCTGTTTGAATTAGCATAAGAGACGCTCAGACTTTCCGTACTCGAGCGCTTCTCCTTCTGATCGGGATCTTCTGATGATACGCGCTGAATTTGGTACAATTCTGCTTCTGTAAACAAAAGACTTTTTTTAAAAATTGTTGCATGAGAACTCGCATGAACAGTCGGGAAGACAAGCTGCTTTTTTAATCTCCCCGCATGAAGCCGAGGGCTTTTCTCACTTGTTTTTGGCGAGATTAGCGAGGTGGCGAGCCAAAATGGAGGCAACGTGTCAAACTGGACTGTCTGGATGAATAGAGGGAGCCTGGAAAAGTGGAGCTCGTTCGGGCTGAAGCACCTGAGGAGGCGAATGGATCGGCCGCTGTGGTGCGTCCGTCAGTTTCCGCTAACTGTTGATGGTTTCCATGGCAACACATGAAGCCAGACAGACTCAAAAAAACACTTTTTTACCCTGCAAAATGGAAGCAACACAAAAAATCCGGAGCTGACTGGCTGATGAACAACCAGACCCGGTGTGTCCGCAGGGTGTTATTACCCATGATGCCCTGCTGTGCAATCAACAGGGCGGCAGGCACATGACATTTGCTGCTTTAACAGCACGTGTGCCAATTCAATCAGCGCGGCTGTGATATTCATTGAAACAGGTTGCTTCGTTTTCAGACGCTCGCCTCCGTCAGCGCGCAGCGGCGGTTTATGCTAATGCCTTCCGAGTTTATAGCGACGACTAAAACGAGCAGCTGTTGTTTCAAGGTCAGAGAGCGGCCTAATTCAGAAGGCAACGAGAAAATCCCTCATCGGTCCTCACAGGATGTAGTTATTTGTTTTGACTGGTTTTATTGTCACGTGTCGCTATAACGTTGCTTTATTTGGAATATTCCCGACAGGAAGGCTGTGAATGTCTGACATCTCTGCTTCCCTGCGGAATGAAGGCGAACTGGCTGATACGGCGTGAACGGACGGCTTCAGGCTGCGTGGAGCCTCTTTAGCTCGTCGTGACTAATCCTAATGACTAATCCAGTTGTAAACGATAGACCCGTCAGTCTGTGTCTCCCCAGCCCCCATTTCTGTACTGTAACACCCCCGCGGCGATACGAGTTTAATTTTGTGGTTTACGTTTGTATTTGTGGCTCTAATGTACGCGTGTCCTTTATCCTGTTGGACACGGTGTCCTCGTGATGTCAGTGGTTAGCGACGGTGACGCCGATGCTAGCCCGCTTTTACAACATCCGCTCGGAACGAGTTCAAGTTCTGGAAGTCTGGCGTTGAAATCTGAAAACCTGAACATGTTCTTCAAATATTAAAGCTTTTTTTCTTCTTCCGTACTAGTGATTGATATGTGCAGCGTGACGTTAGATAAGAAAGCCGGGGGATGCGAGTTAGCATTGTCTGAATCTAGCCTTTATCTGGCTAATCTTACTCGCCGTCTCTCGATTTGTGGTCTTTGTCAACAAATGATGCTCCAATTCTTCAGCCGCAAACTGCCGGGAAGTTTCTGGGAAGTGTACTTGCTCCGCCCATGTGATCACATGACCTGGGATGGCGGGGTAGATGACGGAAAGTGCGTACTTCAGCACGGATGCCCAGTATGAACTCCAGAAGTTCACACGACCGATTGGCTCTACAATATGTGTGTTTCTGAATGGCTGCAGGGAAGAACGTTGGAAAAATGAATTTGTCGCCTCCAGTTCCTGTTTGATGTCGCAGATTTGCAGAAGAGGACTTCAGACATTCCACATCATACAAAGGTGGATTTCCCTGTCTGCACTCAGGGAACGCGATGGAACTTTGTGGCAGTAAAATAACATAACGATGATACCTGGCATCAGGACGCAGCTGGAAAGAAGACGGCCAAAACACTCCGATTTCTGGAAAAACTGGGTCATAAAATGCACCAAAGCCGTCTTAGTAGTGGCGTTTATGACAGATGTTTGTTCTCGGCCTAATTCAATAGCATAATAAATTAAATAAGCCCCCCCCCCCCCCTCCCCTGCAGGCCGACTGCTGGTTCAAACCCCTGGAAACCTCACGTTAATGAAGGTTTATGTGACAAGCTTAATGCCATAAGCTGCGTCTGCTCTCATTATGGATCCTTTCAAAGCCACTTAGGGCTTCTCAGACAAACATCAGCCGCACGCAAGAAAAATGTATGTTTTCACTTTTTAAAGGCTTTTGCTGTAAATCATCAGAGCTGAATTCCAACCTGGAACCTCAGAGCAACAGAGCAGGAGAGTCATTCATGAAGGAATGTCTATTTATAGCATTTGTAACAGTCTATGGACCCAAAGGGTCAAAGGTCAAAGGTAGTTACCAACTCTGTCCAAATTCACCACAAACTGACGTAGATGTGAACAGGATCACATGGAAAAGGTGGCGTCAGAGGAGCACCTGTACCTGCCTCAGGTGTGTGAAGTCAAGCTAGCTCCGGTGTTAGCATCTGTGATGATGAAATCACTCGTTTGGCTAAATTAGAATTCAATGCACAGCTTTTCCAGTACAAACCGGTTTTGAAGCTGCATTTCTCTCTCAAGCTTTGAAAATGAGTTTTGCTGCCAGACATTTTTAATATGGAGGGAAAAAATCTGGAGCGTGCCGCTTCCTGCTGGAATAATGACTTTGTTTCAGTCTTATCAAAGTGCATCAGCTCTGTTTCAGATCACATTCATATCTCATCTGATCGTGTTCTTTCATATCACCGCCAGGATTTTAGCGAGAGGCAATTTCATGGCGTGTTGGTGCGACGCGTCTGAAGATGAACATTGTGTTTGTTGGTGAGTTTTGGGAAGCGGAATCGAGCGAGTTTATGAGGGGGAAAAAGATGATGAGTGCAGCGAAGGCTTCATTTCTGCTGGTTCCTCCCCTCTGAAGTGGCCTGAAAACAACAAATGCTTGATGTGATTCTTCCAAAGCAGCTTCGGCGCCACGGCGTTCTGATCCGGAGCTCTTAATCGTGCACGAAGGCGTCAGAGCTGCCTCCATTTAGACGTGAAGGGAGGAGTGTTCACCCTGTCACTGTGATGGTCTCGTCATTCTATGGTGGTGATGTTCTCCAGTCCGGAACGACTTTGACCTTTGAATTTTGGTGATGACCCTGATTGACGGTCTCCATTTCCAGGAGGTGCAGAAATCAAAAGGCAAATGTGCTGATCAAAGAGTCATTTGAGAGACATTTGATCTTCCAAGGGTTTTCCCCATCTCACTGTGACGGGTCGCAACAGTGCCAGCAGGGAAACGGACTTCCTGGTGGAGGTCTGAGCTCCCTGGTGGAGGTTTGAGCTTCCTGGTGGAGGTCTGAGCTCCCTGGTGGAGGTCTGAGCTCCAGGGATGCTTCTTTTTAGGTATTTTGTGATTGTTGCTGTTGTATTTAATGCTGAGTGAACTCCATCACATGTGCGTGAGGTCAGAATGTTTTGCCGTTCACGCGGTGTCATGCGGTATTATCAAGTGTTAGCTGAGGAGTGGTTGAAAGCTAACGTTAGCTGTTTTCTAATGGTGTTTAATGGGTTTTCAAATATTTATGACCCACAACTGGGAATCCAGCAGCGTGTTGTATTTTTGCTTCATTTTTGCTGCATTGGAAAACAGCCTGAATAAAGAACCGACTAAAATCTGGCTCCAATTTTTATATTTCAACTTTTTTTTTCTTCTCTGCATTCACAGTGGAAATTTGGGCAAACGCCCCTGCTCTGCATCCAGCTGCCGCCGGGCCGACCCCTGACTCGTTACCCATGAATGAACCACACGACCGTGGAAAGGTACCGTGCATATCGCTGCCTCTGGAGTGGCGTTGGAATTGAATTAGCCCAGGGTGGCTTAAACATGTGGGCCCGCGTGAACCTGTTAGCAGGGTGCAAGTACATCATCTCTCACAATCAGCCGGCTGTGTGATGTACCCGCTGCGGTGGCTCCTGCAGATGGAGCGGCACCTCGCCGGTGCAAATATATACAGTGGGTGGGCGGTGACGTAGAGACAAAGAATCAAAATTCTGCATTTTAGGTGATAGTCAAACCGGCTGATCCCGCTTTTATATCAATTCTCAGGACTTTCATTGGTCAAAATCTTGTTTTCCTCAGTGTTGGAATTACCCTCAGGGGCAGTTCTGCTCGATGATCGATGATGTCAGCAAGTCGGCCTGCCTTTATAGGCCAATTCTGAGGGAAACACTACATGCTAACAGATATGTTGAGGAAACATCAAACACCAATTTAAATTATGTTGGTACAATGCCAACAAATCTGCGCCAGTGTCTAGCGTAGCAGCTCGTCCACATCAAACAAGTAACTACTTTGAAACGTGGTTTTCCTGGTTGAACCTCAGCTGTGACTTCATTCGGGTTTAGCAATATTTGAAGTTTCAGCTGACAAAGCGAGAATTTTCAGAATTTTCTGTCCTGCAACCTTTTTTGTCTGAACAGAATCGCTAAAATTCGACCATACAAAAAGAATAAGAGAACGAAAGCAATCAATCGCCCCCTGGTGGTAGGGTGTCACATCAGCTATGGTCTTGTCATTAAGTGGTTATAACATAACTTTTTCTGTTCGTTCCCTGGATGGGTGATACTCTTTTTGTATATTCTTAAAGTTGAATTATTTAGTGAAATTGCTGATCCTGGAATTATGTGTGAACTGTTTTTCCACGCCGTCCAATGTTTTTGTTTAAAAATGCCTTCAGGAAGGAAATGTAGCTTCCACAGCCCATTGAGGCTGGTGTTTTTGTTAGCTTCATTTTACGGATTGACTATTGTGTCTTGTGCAGTTTACTCGCAGCCTTGAAAAGCTATTCTTCCAACATTCACATCTTTGTATGTTCAGAGCTAAAATTACTGCATCTGAGGTCTTTTCACAGCCGACTTCCAGTACCACTCTGAGACATGTCATCTCCAGAAGTACTCGGATGACACAGTCATAGTCGGGTGTGTGGAGAATGGACAGGAGGATGAATACAGGGACCTTGTGGAGAGTTTTGTCGGGTGGAGCAGGGAGAACCTTCTGCAGCTCAACGTGACCAAGACGAAGGAGATGGTGGTGGATTTCAGAAAAAGCAAGTCCCCACCCTCCCCAGTCTGCATCAGTGGGAAGGACGTGGAAATAGTCCCATCTTACAGGTTCCTGGGTGTTCAGCTGGACAATAAACTGGAGTGGTCCACAAACACCGATGCTGTTTACAAGAAGGCCATGAGCAGACTCTATTTCCTCAGGAGACTCAGGTCCTTCAGTGTTTGCAGCAGGATGCTCCACATGTTCTACCAGTCTGTCATGGCTAGCACCATCTTCTTTGCTGCAGTGTGCTGGGGTACAGGCATTAAAGCAAAGGATGCCAACAGACTCAAACTCATCAAAAAGGCAGGGTCTGTTGTTGGCTGTAGACTTGATAACTTGGACGAGGTGGTGAGGGACAGGATGGTGTTGAAACTGCGGACAATCATGGACAGTCCCTCCCACCCCCTCCATAACACAGTGGACAAACTGAGGAGCAGCTTCAGCAGCAGACTCCTGCAGCCTCGCTGCTCCAAGGAACGGTACAGGAAGTCATTCCTGCCGTCCGCCATTAAACTCTATAATTCACTCAAACCAACTCAACAATAATTGTGTAATGTTTATGTTGTAATTTTATTTCTAATTTATTCTATATTTATGTATATATGCTTATAATGCTTATAATATTTATATATTATATTATGTGTATATTGTATATATGCTTATAATATATGCTGTATATATGCTTATAACATTCTAATCTATCTGTATTTATTTTTTTCTGTCTCTTTACTCTGCATTCGCTGCTACTATAATTCAATTTCCCCACGGGGATGAATAAAGTCCATCTTAATCTTAATCTTAATCTTTTCAGGAGGAAACCTTCATGCCTCAATGTTATCATGCAGCCATCCAGGAAACTGCAGCTCGAGCCATAAACAGTTCTGTGGCTGTGCTATCTCTGTGGTCTCATGCTGCCGGGCCGAGACGCAGCGCCGGGTGGTTTCTCTTTGGGACAATAAGTTATTTACTTATTTACTTATTTGACATTTTCAGGTCCAGCTCTGCTGTTTTTGCCTAATTTGTTGAGGAGCTTTTTAACCTGCGAGGTCGACATTGACGTAAATAAACTGAGAGACATTCAGAATGTGGGAAACTCTACCCAGCGTCACAACAACCCGCTGGGCGCTGCCCTGCACCGTAATCTCAGCTGACTAAAGTTGTCATGTTGATGGACCTATCAGACGCTGTCCGACCGGGCTTTTGGCTCCACTCGAGCTCCAGCACCAGGAATCTGACCTGAACCACCACAACTTAATAACTTAATACTCAAAACTCAGAAAAAACGCTGCAGGTTCCCGAACAAAAACCAAGTTTTACAGGACTCTCCGACTGATCTAGATCTAATGATCTAACCAGCTGTAACCAGATAATCCAATTTTATTCTTTTTTTCTTATTTATTTTATTATTTTCCGCATTACTCCCCCACTTCTAAAGTTGAATCTAAGATAAATCCTGTGCATTCTCATTTCTGGTTCTTGTTGGAATGCACATTGTCTGCAGCTTTGTAGCGCCCTGCTTCTGCCAGGACGTGTGATAAGAGATGGTGGCAGGACTTTGATCTCTCATTCCAGACCACTTCCTGTCCCATGTAGGCAAACACAGGAAGTGGCAAACCTGCGGTTTTTTCCACTGTGGTAATGATAATGGTGGGGTAAATCATGACTCTTGTTGACAGCAGATCCTTGAAGGCTCATGGGAAAATCCTGCAAAAATAAAACAGTGGATTCCAACCAAATGTAGACATAAAGTCTATTGAATAAAGGCATAAAGATCAGTGGAAAAGAGGGAAATATCCAGGATTTGTTCACTTCCAAAAAAACATTACAGCACAAATATGTTAAAAGTTACATATTGGTCGAATTAGGAGACTTTTATTTTGTGGAGGGAAAACAAAGGCTGGAGGAGGCTTGAATGCAGCCCACCAGCCGGGGACGAAACTGTCAATTAAATCCAGCAAAATGAAAAAAAACTTTTTATGTTTATTTTCCAGATTTCAACATCTGTTGCAATTGTGTTGTCTTTTCTTTATTGACCCATTCTGACAGTATTGGATAATCATCGTTAATCCTTTCTGTGATGGAATCAAGCGGCTCCGTCCACTTGAGGAATGTTTAAATCCCCCTTCAATATGGCAGCTGCCACTCTATGTTCACTCATTAAGCCCTCAGCTGATGTCACACGTAATCTGGGAGCACACCTGCTGAGTTCCATGTGCCCAGTGATGTGATTTAACATCTGTTTTCTCCCTAAATGCCACATTTCAATTCAGATTGAGAGACTGAGGAGGACAAATATGGCCTCTTATTACTGTGTGTGTGTGTGTGTGTGCGTGCATGCGTGCGTGCGTGCGTGCGTGCGTGCGTGCGTGCGTGTATGTGTGTGGGGACGAGGACGAGGACGTTTTTGGTCATCCTAAAAACTTTAAAGGTATGTTTCATGACTGAGAACTGAGGTTAGAATCTGGTTTAGTTTAAGGTTATTACAATTAGCAGTTATCCTGTGGCAATTAACCAATCTAACCAGACCAGCTGACCAATTGGAAAGAACTCAAATTGGTGGTTTTGTACTCAGGGTTAAGTATAGTTTATATTGCAAAATTAAATCTGTCAAAGCATCAAATAGATGACACATGAAATGTTTAACTTAATAACTCAATTTCATACCAAATGGCGTCGGTTGGTTGGTTTGCTGGCTGGCTGGCTGGCTGGTTTGGTTGGTTGGTTGGTTGGCTGGTTCTCTTTTGTGGCAAAAGGCTTCCATACTAAATAGAGCTTGTTAGCATAAACCTCATTTTCGTAAAGAGGACTTGTGTTTGTCAAAACTGCTCAGCAACTGAGGCCTAATGACAGTTCTTCCACACGACCACATGATGAACTCATCAGCGTTGCTTAACTTGTGCACTGATGGACTCTGAGACGGCAGTTTTCTGTCAGGTTGTGTAATTAAGAGCTGAGTGAGCCGGTGTCTAAAGTCAGGATGAAAAAAGGGGATTGATGTGGCATGTTTTGCTGATGCCACTGGAATTAAGAAGCACTGCTTTTCCAGGAATGGCTGATCAGTTTCAACTGGAACGAATGGGAGTGCCTTATGCCTGTCAATAAAGACTAATATTCAGTGTTTTATTTGAGTAGAAAGATTTAAAATCACATGTGTGTGTGGTTTTCTTGTATTCAAGGTAAAAACTGTCCAGTAGCAATTGAACCGAAATCTCTATTAAACCTTTCTATTTAATGTCCTGCCATCGATCAAGTGCAGCATGTCGTTAGTTTTATTTGGCATCTAATATTTAGAAATAGATCAACTTCTCTCTCTTCATAAATCAGAGAGGTCTTCCCCATTTTTAAACTCACTTACTAAAACAATAGGCCATGCTAATGGAAAGTACTCACTAATTCATTAGCAGCTTGTGTTTTATGAAGCCTGCAGTGTTGGCTGCACATTCTGGTACCAAAGGCTCCTAATGATCAGAATCTAATGTACAGGGGTCCACAGAGCACAACATGAAGTGTAATTACTTTGTCCTGTGATGACAAATGATGCTCATGAAAATCAAAAACTGGGTCACATTTTAGCCACAGAAACCACAAGGATGCTCACATCAGTGGAGCTGCACCCCTTTAGGAATATGAAGAGCAGAAGCAGAGCTGCCTGTTGTATTTAACCGAATTAATCAAGACAGCACGGGTTTGACATGAGGCCTGGATGTGGTTTTCTCTGTAAAAAGACACAAAGAACAAAATGCTGTAGTTTTCCAAAGTGATCAGGTGATTCACACCCTGTAATCTAGTTTTTGTGGCTTCTCGTCCTCGGCAAGGCTAATCCTGGGCTAAACTCGCCAAAGCTATTGCAGATGATTTCTGATTTCAGGCTGCTAGTTGAATTAAAACATGTCGACACCACATTTTCCTTGAACTTGTATCTTGGTGATATGTTGAATATTTGCGTCATGATTGTGTCTTTTGGGCATTAACCATGTAAGAACCTCCAAAGCATAAAGGAGACAAAAGGGCAACATGTTAATCACAGATTGCACAAGACCCAACTGAGCATCAGTGCAATCGTTGCATTCTCACATCCAGAGAGGCTCATATGGGATGTGGAGCTGCTGAGGCTGGAGGAAGCATCGTGGCCCGCTGGGCCCGCGAAGTCACACAAAAGTCACAATCTGTGCTGCTTCTGTTTCACCAGGATTTGGACAGATGGGAGCATGAGCGGTGTCATCTGGTCATGCCGTGGTGCGAAGTGCGCCGGGGCAACCTTTGTGTATTGAAATAGATGGTCTCTGCGGGCAAACTGCTCAGCCACAACTGAAACAGCCATGTTTACCTGCCCTGATCTGGCTATCTGTGGGTTTAACTGTAACCCCCCCCCCCAAAACAAACCCCACATGCACACAGATTTGATGAATGCAGATGGAATAGTACATAGGGAAGAAAAGAGTGAGAGACGTACGGATGAGGGTTATTCCACTGCATTATGCATCTCAGATCATCAGCTCGGGTGGTTTGCTGGTGTCAGGGGTGTCACTCCTGTTTCACACTCCATGGTGAAGGACCTGTTACCATGGCAGCCCCAAAGTGACTCATTAGCAAATAGCAAGACTGTTAAAGAGATGGTCACTGACTTTGACGGACAGCAGAAATGGAAGGTTAACTTGTGATGGAGAAAGAAAAAGTCAAGATGATCCAGTAAGGAAATACTGGAAAAAAGAAACCATACAGATGCCACGGCTTGTCATCCAATTCTATGGAGGTAGGTCTCATTAGAACCACAAGACTTTGAAATATAACCGTGTGAAGTTTCATAATTTTGGCTGAACTGGGCACGTAGAAACACGTAAAACACGTTCTGAGCCCTTTTCCCCCGCTTTGGTCTACAGAGAGTTAAGGGAAAATTTGAGCGGACCAGTTGGCGCTTTAGCTTGTTTTACGGGGCGCTGGTTAATTTAATGTCTTTGAAGTGAAGTTTGCGAGTTAGTGGAGGATTATATCTACAAAATGATTTTTTTTTAAATCAATCTAGGATCTTCTGGGACAGAGTTATGGCGATTTGTTTGGAAGATTCTCGATCCGAGTTGTCCTGCTGCTCTGCTCTAGGAGCCCCTCCCAGACCTACTGCTGCCCGTCTCCCACACACAGCCCTCCGGTCCAAACCACCCGCATTCAGACGCCCATCTGGACCACTTAAAGTTATCCAATTCTATCGAGGTAGGTCTCGGGAGAACCAGAAGACTTTAAAATATGACCATGTCAGGTTTCATCATTTTAGCTTAACCGGTCACGTAGAAACGGCGAGTTAAGCACAAAGCTTTTGTCAGTTCCCAGCCGTTTTCCCCCACTGTGTTGTGCATTGAGTTAAGAGGAGCTTTGAACATGTGTTGAGCTCCTTTTTACACAGTTTTTAACTTTGTTACCTTTGATCCTGTTTATGGTACCTTTTATTTGCTTTGATCTGAACAGTGTAATATTTAGTATTATGCTTAAATGCATATAAAACTGAAGAGACAAGGTTTAAGCTCATAGGTTATTGTTTAACAGTCCCACAAGATTAGCTAAAGACAAGAACAATTATGTTGTCACTACAACAGACAAGTGACTTTGTTCTAAACATTATTCACCCAATGATGCGGTCCTTCCTTGAAAAGACGACCGCAGAACAATGGAGATCATTCCTGTCAGGTTCAGCAGATGATGCCACTAAAGTTTTAGTTGCAGAGTTGATTTTGGAAATTATCGCGGCTCTTTCCAACTCTGTTGTGGCATCAATGAACTCGGGGAGACCAAAGACTGAGGAGCATCTTCTGTTTGAGCTGGAAGTCTCTCTTCCTCAAACATTTTCAGAAGCTTTGGGAATTCCTGATGAGGTGGACAACATCAGTTTAAAGTCCCTGGCAGGTGTAATTCACGAGGAGGTCAAATACAACCTCATCAGTGGTGGAAAAGCTGGAATCACCAAACGTTTGACACCTGTTGCCAGACTGAATGCCATGACTGATCAACTTACTCACCTTTTCCAAAAGTTCTCAGGCAAGATCAAAACTTTTATTGCTCCTCGGCCATGGAAAAGCAGAACTGTGACATCGAAAGGAACCAAAAAATCATCATCTTCACAGGCGATCAGTAAAATCAACGATGAGTTGAGTGACATCATGCATCCTCTTCTTGAAGATATTCCCAACTCTGAGGAGCTGCTAAAGGAAGTCTCTGGGGAAATTCAGAAGGCGGCAGATAAAACAGTTTGCAGTATCTGTGGAATAAGGTCGAGAAAATCATCTGCCTTTAAAACCATAAGAAAGAAAATGCAATCAGTTTTGAGCAAATATTTCGCCAAGGTTTGCCTAATGAGGACGCTGACCCACCTGAAGAAAAAACATTCACAGGAGACTACAGCTCTCAGCGATTCAGTAGAGTCGATACTAAATAGTCTCACATCTCAGTTTCTGGATAATAGGGACCAAAATATTGAAAGTGAGGAGTCCTTCCTCCTCATGTTGAAGGATTTGCACGACGATGATGTGTTGGTTTTCAGCCAAGAACTGAGCGATCTGATTTACCGCCACGTAGTACCAGAACCTCTACCTCGCTCAATTTTAAGATCCTCAATTGAGCAGAGCTCATTTGCATTTCCGTCACAAAGTAAATTCTATGCAGACGTATGGAGCAAAACATGGATCTTTATGGTCTTAATGAACTGGTTTCTGACGACCCAGATTAACTCACTCACTGACCGGTTGATGTTACCATTGATGGGCAAAAGTACATCCAAAATGATTGCGTTTTCAAGACCAAGCACCACTGAGATTGAGGATGCACTCAGTGAACAAGATCCAGAGAAGAAGAAAAAATATGTAAAATTTCTGATTGAAAAGGTGGTTTTCACCGTATGCTCTGATGCAAACATGGTACCAGAGACAAGACATGAGATCATCAATAATCTGACTGAAACTGTGTGGAACAATGTCCAAGATGAGAAGTTTTACATCTGCAGGGACGTCTTCAAAAACTTAAAGAAGACAATTAGGAAGAGCTTATACCAGAACGTGGGCTCACCAGAATATGTTTTATTTTTAACCACGCATGAAGATCCAATCATTGTTGATCGAATCATGTTGGTCATCAACAAAAAACTGTTGAGGTCGCAGAAAGAAAAGAATGCATTTGGCAAGATCTTCTCATTTTTGGGCAGCACAATTGACAGGATCTTCAAAAGAAAGACCAATTAGATATTTGTTGCCCCAGACTACTGTTTCACCCTCAGCCTGGAGATATCTGATGGTTATCATCTTACATATCCACAACCTCAGAAAGAGACACTGTCTGACAGAAGCAGGATTTTGATCCCACAAACTTGAGACACTTGGCAATCCATCATCATCATCATCACCTTGTTTTAAATGTCCTTTCTCCATTTTACATTCTGTAAAGGAAACATATCACAGTCAAAAAGTATGACTTTTTGGGGGGGAAAAATAAAGAAAAAATTCAAATCTTTTGTAGTCTATTTTTACAGACTAAAAGTTACAGTTACTAATTCGATACTAATACTAAGTGATTTTAAAAATAAGTGTCGAATGGCCCAATGATCAATTTGCCATCTCTGAGGATGTCATGAATCCTCAGTTCAGCCAAAATGAACCAAAATCATGCAGACAACTACAGGTATATGGTAGGATTGTGTTAAATTCCACCCTTGTGTTTGGACATGTACACTAGCAACAAGAGGTAATCCAAAAAGGATCAACTGCAGGGGTCCTTGATGATTTTAAGACTTTAAACACCAAACTCTAGAACATTTAGAACATAAACTAAGCCGGTCCCCCCCACCCCCATCAATGTCTGCCTGTTGCCCCGCCCACCAAGGTAATTGAGCGCCATGTTGTGCAACCCCTCCCATACCCACTGGCTGTGATCTGCTCCCCCCCCCCCCCCCACACGCAGAATCGCGAGCAGAACCACCTGTTTTCAAACGCTGATTTGGACCACCTAACGCATTCCAATTCTAGTGAGGTAGGTCTCGTTAGAACCACAAGACTTTGAAATATAACTGTGTCAAGTTTCATAATTTTAGCTTACCCAGTCACGTAAAAACGACGAGTTAAACACAAAGCTTTCCTGTTTTTCCCCACTCTGTTGTGCATTGAGTTAAGAGGAGCTTTGAACATGTGTTGAGCTCCTTTTTACACAGTTTTTAACTTTGTTACCTTTGATCCTGATTATGGTACCTTTTATTTGCTTTGATCTGAACAGTGTAATATTTAGTGTTATGCTTAAATGCATATAAAACTGAAGAGACAAGGTTTAAGCTCATAGGTTATTGTTTAACAGTCCCACAAGATTAGCTAAAGACAAGAACAATTATGTTGTCACTACAACAGACAAGTGACTTTGTTCTAAACATTATTCACCCAATGATGCGGTCCTTCCTTGAAAAGACGACCGCAGAACAATGGAGATCATTCCTGTCAGGTTCAGCAGATGATGCCACTAAAGTTTTAGTTGCAGAGTTGATTTTGGAAATTATCGCGGCTCTTTCCAACTCTGTTGTGGCATCAATGAACTCGGGGAGACCAAAGACTGAGGAGCATCTTCTGTTTGAGCTGGAAGTCTCTCTTCCTCAAACATTTTCAGAAGCTTTGGGAATTCCTGATGAGGTGGACAACGTCAGTTTAAAGTCCCTGGCAGGTGTAATTCACGAGGAGGTCAAATACAACCTCATCAGTGGTGGAAAAGCTGGAATCACCAAACGTTTGACACCTGTTGCCAGACTGAATGCCATGACTGATCAACTTACTCACCTTTTCCAAAAGTTCTCAGGCAAGATCAAAACTTTTATTGCTCCTCGGCCATGGAAAAGCAGAACTGTGACATCGAAAGGAACCAAAAAATCATCATCTTCACAGGCGATCAGTAAAATCAACGATGAGTTGAGTGACATCATGCATCCTCTTCTTGAAGATATTCCCAACTCCGAGGAGCTGCTAAAGGAAGTCTCTGGGGAAATTCAGAAGGCGGCAGATAAAACAGTTTGCAGTATCTGTGGAATAAGGTCGAGAAAATCATCTGCCTTTAAAACCATAAGAAAGAAAATGCAATCAGTTTTGAGCAAATATTTCGCCAAGGTTTGCCTAATGAGGACGCTGACCCACCTGAAGAAAAAACATTCACAGGAGACTACAGCTCTCAGCGATTCAGTAGAGTCGATACTAAATAGTCTCACATCTCAGTTTCTGGATAATAGGGACCAGAATATTGAAAGTGAGGAGTCCTTCCTCCTCATGTTGAAGGATTTGCACGACGATGATGTGTTGGTTTTCAGCCAAGAACTGAGCGATCTGATTTACCGCCACGTAGTACCAGAACCTCTACCTCGCTCAATTTTAAGATCCTCATTTGAGCAGAGCTCATTTGCATTTCCGTCACAAAGTAAATTCTATGCAGACGTATGGAGCAAAACATGGATCTTTATGGTCTTAATGAACTGGTTTCTGACGACCCAGATTAACTCACTCACTGACCGGTTGATGTTACCATTGATGGGCAAAAGTGCATCCAAAATGATTGCGTTTTCAAGACCAAGCACCACTGAGATTGAGGATGCACTCAGTGAACAAGATCCAGAGAAGAAGAAAAAATATGTAAAATTTCTGATTGAAAAGGTGGTTTTCACCGTATGCTCTGATGCAAACATGGTACCAGAGACAAGACATGAGATCATCAATAATCTGACTGAAACTGTGTGGAACAATGTCCAAGATGAGAAGTTTTACATCCGCAGGGACGTCTTCAAAAACTTAAAGAAGACAATTAGGAAGAGCTTATACCAGAACGTGGGCTCACCAGAATATGTTTTATTTTTAACCACGCATGAAGATCCAATCATTGTTGATCGAATCATGTTGGTCATCAACAAAAAACTGTTGAGGTCGCAGAAAGAAAAGAATGCATTTGGCAAGATCTTCTCATTTTTGGGCAGCACAATTGACAGGATCTTCAAAAGAAAGACCAATTAGATATTTGTTGCCCCAGACTACTGTTTCACCCTCAGCCTGGAGATATCTGATGGTTATCATCTTACATATCCACAACCTCAGAAAGAGACACTGTCTGACAGAAGCAGGATTTTGATCCCACAAACTTGAGACACTTGGCAATCCATCATCATCATCATCATCACCTTGTTTTAAATGTCCTTTCTCCATTTTACATTCTGTAAAGGAAACATATCACAGTCAAAAAGTATGACTTTTTGGGGGGGGAAATTAAAGAAAAAAATCAAATCTTTTGTAGTCTATTTTTACAGACTAAAAGTTACAGTTACTAATTCGATACTAATACTAAGTAATTTTCCAAATAAGTGTCGAATGGCCCAATGATCAATTTGCCATCTCTGAGGATGTCATGAATCCTCAGTTCAGCCAAAATGAACCAAAATCATGCAGACAACTACAGGTATATGGTAGGATTGTGTTAAATTCCACCCTTGTGTTTGGACATGTACACTAGCAACAAGAGGTAATCCAAAAAGGATCAACTGCAGGGGTCCTTGATGATTTTAAGACTTTAAACACCAAACTCTAGAACATTTAGAACATAAACTAAGCCGGTCCCCCCCACCCCCATCAATGTCTGCCTGTTGCCCCCCCCACCAAGGTAATTGAGCGCCATGTTGTGCAACCCCTCCCATACCCACTGGCTGTGATCTGCTCCACCCCTCCCCCCCACACGCAGAATCGCGAGCAGAACCACCTGTTTTCAAACGCTGATTTGGACCACCTAACGCATTCCAATTCTAGTGAGGTAGGTCTCGTTAGAACCACAAGACTTTGAAATATAACTGTGTCAAGTTTCATAATTTTAGCTTACCCAGTCACGTAAAAATGACGAGTTAAACACAAAGCTTTCCCGTTTTTCCCCACTCTGTTGTGCATTGAGTTAAGAGGAGCTTTGAACATGTGTTGAGCTCCTTTTTACACAGTTTTTAACTTTGTTACCTTTGATCCTGATTATGGTACCTTTTATTTGCTTTGATCTGAACAGTGTAATATTTAGTGTTATGCTTAAATGCATATAAAACTGAAGAGACAAGGTTTAAGCTCATAGGTTATTGTTTAACAGTCCCACAAGATTAGCTAAAGACAAGAACAATTATGTTGTCACTACAACAGACAAGTGACTTTGTTCTAAACATTGTTCACCCAATGATGCGGTCCTTCCTTGAAAAGACGACCGCAGAACAATGGAGATCATTCCTGTCAGGTTCAGCAGATGATGCCACTAAAGTTTTAGTTGCAGAGTTGATTTTGGAAATTATCGCGGCTCTTTCCAACTCTGTTGTGGCATCAATGAAATCGGGGAGACCAAAGACTGAGGAGCATCTTCTGTTTGAGCTGGAAGTCTCTCTTCCTCAAACATTTTCAGAAGCTTTGGGAATTCCTGATGAGGTGGACAACATCAGTTTAAAGTCCCTGGCAGGTGTAATTCACGAGGAGGTCAAATACAACCTCATCAGTGGTGGAAAAGCTGGAATCACCAAACGTTTGACACCTGTTGCCAGACTGAATGCCATGACTGATCAACTTACTCACCTTTTCCAAAAGTTCTCAGGCAAGATCAAAACTTTTATTGCTCCTCGGCCATGGAAAAGCAGAACTGTGACATCGAAAGGAACCAAAAAATCATCATCTTCACAGGCGATCAGTAAAATCAACGATGAGTTGAGTGACATCATGCATCCTCTTCTTGAAGATATTCCCAACTCTGAGGAGCTGCTAAAGGAAGTCTCTGGGGAAATTCAGAAGGCGGCAGATAAAACAGTTTGCAGTATCTGTGGAATAAGGTCGAGAAAATCATCTGCCTTTAAAACCATAAGAAAGAAAATGCAATCAGTTTTGAGCAAATATTTCGCCAAGGTTTGCCTAATGAGGACGCTGACCCACCTGAAGAAAAAACATTCACAGGAGACTACAGCTCTCAGCGATTCAGTAGAGTCGATACTAAATAGTCTCACATCTCAGTTTCTGGATAATAGGGACCAGAATATTGAAAGTGAGGAGTCCTTCCTCCTCATGTTGAAGGATTTGCACGACGATGATGTGTTGGTTTTCAGCCAAGAACTGAGCGATCTGATTTACCGCCGCCACGTAGTACCAGAACCTCTACCTCGCTCAATTTTAAGATCCTCATTGAGCAGAGCTCATTTGCATTTCCGTCACAAAGTAAATTCTATGCAGACGTATGGAGCAAAACATGGATCTTTATGGTCTTAATGAACTGGTTTCTGACGACCCAGATTAACTCACTCACTGACCGGTTGATGTTACCATTGATGGGCAAAAGTGCATCCAAATGATTGCGTTTTCAAGACCAAGCACCACTGAGATTGAGGATGCACTCAGTGAACAAGATCCAGAGAAGAAGAAAAAATATGTAAAATTTCTGATTGAAAAGGTGGTTTTCACCGTATGCTCTGATGCAAACATGGTACCAGAGACAAGACATGAGATCATCAATAATCTGACTGAAACTGTGTGGAACAATGTCCAAGATGAGAAGTTTTACATCTGCAGGGACGTCTTCAAAAACTTAAAGAAACAATTAGGAAGAGCTTATACCAGAACGTGGGCTCACCAGAATATGTTTTATTTTTAACCACGCATGAAGATCCAATCATTGTTGATCGAATCATGTTGGTCATCAACAAAAAACTGTTGAGGTCGCAGAAAGAAAAAAATGCATTTGGCAAGATCTTCTCATTTTTGGGCAGCACAATTGACAGGATCTTCAAAAGAAAGACCAATTAGATATTTGTTGCCCCAGACTACTGTTTCACCCTCAGCCTGGAGATATCTGATGGTTATCATCTTACATATCCACAACCTCAGAAAGAGACACTGTCTGACAGAAGCAGGATTTTGATCCCACAAACTTGAGACACTTGGCAATCCATCATCATCATCATCACCTTGTTTTAAATGTCCTTTCTCCATTTTACATTCTGTAAAGGAAACATATCACAGTCAAAAAGTATGACTTTTTGGGGGGAAAAATAAAGAAAAAATTCAAATCTTTTGTAGTCTATTTTTACAGACTAAAAGTTACAGTTACTAATTCGATACTAATACTAAGTGATTTTAAAAATAAGTGTCGAATGGCCCAATGATCAATTTGCCATCTCTGAGGATGTCATGAATCCTCAGTTCAGCCAAAATGAACCAAAATCATGCAGACAACTACAGGTATATGGTAGGATTGTGTTAAATTCCACCCTTGTGTTTGGACATGTACACTAGCAACAAGAGGTAATCCAAAAAGGATCAACTGCAGG